>NW_026016104.1:0-17500 GCF_020379485.1 Brassica napus | reverse complement strand
TATAATACTTGTCTGGTCGAATCACCTCGGCTAATGGTTAGTATACTCAACTACCAGCTAGCTCCAAGGTCAATCCCGAACCCAAATCAAGGCATACAAATCTGAGGTTCCATTCCCCCTAACCATTCTATCTAGATCTATGCAACATTGCTAGATCATACCTTTGCCACATCCACGGAGCTTGTTAGCTCATCGGCCCAGCTACTCTAGCTGAATGAACTCATAGACCAGCTGATCGAGCTGTCACACTCGAACTGAGCTAGGACCGAGCTATGGCCAGCTGCCATATACTGCGTCCAGCTCCTTTACACACACAAATAACTCCCTTAGGTACTTAGTCATTCAGCCAACCATTCCCACAGACATAAGTAACCCTTGAGAAGTCTTCAAACAGCTAAGGACATGCATCTGGCCCTTACCGGCTCATGCACTGTCCCACATCCTTTTGCCTTATCAACTTATGATACCAAGTCTAGCTCATGGACTAACAATTCCCATCAGATCCTGAGTCAATCAACCAACCACCCCACATGACCCAGAAGAGATGAGTCTTCACACGTACCTAACCGGCCATGGAACCATGTCCCAACGAAGCCGATCAGTCCTCCTCTTACCACCGGTGCATCCTTTGATCAATCAGATCATACACTTTGATCCATCATCTATGGATCAGGTCGTCCATCCTTACCCATGATCAGATCACACACGGCCTTCCTTGAATAATAACACCCAAGCTCAGTACTTATGGTTCACGCCATCAAGTACTAGCTATACTCTTATTCATGGCTTTCTGCTGGTTCCAAACATATTGGACCTTGCAATCCACATGGTTCCTCTAATACCAGGACCCCCATGTGTCTCTTCCATGAGTCGGATTAATGGTTCACACATGACCAAACCCAACACAACTCCATCAGATAAACATCAATATGCTCTCAGGTACAAAAATGACCTCTTCCAAATATGCTCCAAAAACTAATTAAAATTCATGATAATTCCCAACTAATAGAATGCCATAATCATAATTTGCAGAACCGGCCTCGATCCTATAGATCTCGGCCAGAATCAGCCAAACCGGCCAAAACTGGACATCATCAAATCAATTCCTAAAAATTGATTAAAATACATGAAAACTCATGATAATTCATAACTAAGAGATTCCCATAATCAGATTCCGAAGAATCGACCCAGACCATATAGATCCTGATCATGAACAGCCCGGCCAAGGCCATGGGCACCATTCCTGAACCGGCCAATGCCTTGGTTCAGTGCCATCACGCCTGATCCAACAGACTACACCATAAACATTCCTAATATATATAGTCCTCAAGGACGTGCCATACTTGGCCATGATCAATTCCACAGTCAACAGAATCGTAATTCAAAGGTAATCATAAAACCGGTTACCTTATACATGATCTGATTAGATCATGTGCCTTTCCTTATTATGTTCGGCCATGCTCCTCCAGTGCACGCCTCTATCAACCCTTATCACATACCTCCTGTATTGATAAGATCCATTCATGGGTCGCACCCCTGATCCCTTCCATGGAACTTCCATGAAACCAGTTTCTACACTGCATCCACCTTCAAGGCTATTCATGCCATTGTGAGTGAAGTCCGGCCTTCTCCCTTCTCTCCTGGGTGTTTGCGTGTGTTCCCAAGATGCAGAGGAAGCCTAGTACGTGTTCATTAGTGGTGAAAACCTACCACAGGGTCGTTCATGACTCCCCTTGCACTTCCATGAAACTGCCTTTCTACACACATCTGCCCTTAAGGCTGTCTTGGCCTTTAGGAATGAATTTCGGTCATCTACCTTCTCTCCTCACCATTTGCGTGTGTACTCAGGCCCTGGAGGATGCTTTGGGTGATAACATCACGGATCAAAAGCCACCAGAAAGTCGTTCATACTTTCCCCCTTGATCTCTCCCAAAACTGCCTCTTTATGGCCTTCACACCACCATGGGTCTTGGATTGGGAATCCGACCAACTCTCTGTCTTTTCTCTGTGTTTCTTTGTGTTTCAGGGTGTAGGAGGAAGCCATGGCGTGCCTACAAAGGCACGGACTTGCCTTCCTTATATAGGAGAAGGGGTGGTTACTTCTTAACCATTGCATCCCTTCGGTATCGTTTCTGGCCATTGATTTAATCAATGGTACAGATTGCACCCTTTCGCCTATGGCATTTACCACACGCCCTGGAACTGCCAAACCACTCCTGGACATATCCAAAACTATCCCACACGGACTGCCCATGCCCCTGGCTCAATCCCAAGAGCCCACCAGCCCATCGGCACACACGGCTCACCCACATGGCCCGGACACTGTCCAGACCCGGCCCAACTGCCCAAGACCTGAACACTCAGTCCAGCTGAGTTGAGCTGATCCCCAGCTGATACAGCTGAGTGAGCTAGACCATCCAGCTCAGGGAGCTGACCTACACTTCAGTGAGCTACACCGAGCTGCACTATACTTCACCTTGCTGGTCGAGCTTGCTTACTGCATCGCCTAGCTGTTATACACTGTGTCCAGCTTACTTCCTTTATCTTCTTCAATCCTTCTAAGTCCCTTGGTCAATTTCCAGACCTAGACTTAGTTTTCCCATGATCCATTCTGATCACTCACTTCATCGAGCTTCACCTGGATCTCGTCCAGCTACCAGCTCGCTTGTCCAGCTCCTTTGAGCTTGCATCTGCCTTATTTTGGTTAGGTTCCAGCTTCCTGATTCCCTTAACCACGTTTTGGACCATGACACGCTTGTCTTTAGGTCATGTGACCTGACTGGTGCATCTCCTCGCACTAAGGTCTGTCCGGACGGTCCTATCCAGGATCGGGGATGCTACACGGACACACACGGACGTCTTGTGTGTGCTGACGGACACACACGGACGTCCTGTGTGTACTGAACAGACAGCCCACGTGGGCCAAAATCACCCGAACAGTCCACGGGAAGGGCCAGCGTGCTGAGTCCAAGGACCAGCGTGCTGATATGTGTACTGATGGACAGCCACAGACGTCCTCTGTGTGCTGACGGACACACACAGACACACACGGACAGCCACAGACGTCGTGTGTGTGCTGGCGGACACCCACGGACGTCCTGTGTGTACTGAACAGACAGCCCACATGGGCCAAAATCACCCGAAAAGTCCACGGGAAGGGCCAGCGTGCTGAGTCCAAGGACCAACGTGCTGATATGTGTACTGATGAACAGTCACGGCCTTCCTGTGTGTGCTGACAGACACAGACGGACACACACGGACAGCCACAGACGTCCTGTGTGTGCTGGCGGACACCCACGGACGTCCTGTGTGTACTGAACAGACAGCCCACGTTGGCCAAAATCACCCGAACAGTCCACGAAAATGGTCAGCGTGCTGAGTCCAAGGACCAATGTGCCGATATGTGTACTGATGGACAGCCACAGACGTCCTGTGTGTGCTGACGGACACACACGGACTGCCACTGACGTCTTGTGTGTGCTGACGGACACACAGGGACGTCCTGTGTGTGCTGACGGACACCCACAGACGTCCTGTGTGTACTGAACAGACAGCTCATGTGGGCCAAAATCACCCGAACAGTCCACGGGAAGGGCCAGCGTGCTGAGTCCAAGGACCAGCGTGCTGATATGTGTACTGATGGACAGCCACAGACGTCCTGTGTGTGCTGACGGACACACACGGACAGCCATGGACGTCCTGTGTGTGCTGACAGACAGCAACAGACAGCCACGGACGTCCTGTGTGTGCTGGCAGACACCCACGGACGTCCTGTGTGTACTGAACAGACAGCCCACGTGGGCCAAAATCACCCAAACGGTCCACGGGAAGGGCCAGCGTGCTGAGTCCAAGGACCAACGTGTTGATATGTGTACTGCTGGACAGCCAAAGATGTCCTGTATGTGCTGAGGGACACCCACGGACGTCCTGTGTGTGCTGACGAACACACACGGACACACACAGACAAACACAGACAGCCTCAGACGTCCTGTGTGTGCTGACGGACAGCCACGGACAGCCACATACGTCCTGTGTGTGCTGGCGGACACCCACGGACGTCCTGTGTGTACTGAACAGACAGCCCACGTGGGCCAAAATCACCCAAACAGTCCACGCGAAGGGCCAGCGTGCTGAGTTGAAGGACCAACGTGCTGATATGTGTACTGATGGACAGCCACGAACGTCCTGTGTGTGCTGACGACACAGACGGACACACACGGACTGCCACTGACGTCTTGTGTGTGCTGACGGACACACAGGGACGTCCTATGTGTGCTGACGGACACCCACGGACGTCCTGTGTGTACTGAACAGACAGCCCATGTGGGCCAAAATCACCCAAACAGTCCACGGGAAGGGCCAGCGTGCTGAGTCCAAGGACCAGCGTGCTGATATGTGTACTGATGGAGAGCCACAGACGTCCTGTGTGTGCTGACGGACACACACGGACACACACGGACACACACGGACAGCCATGGACGTCCTGTGTGTGCTGACGGACAGCAACAGACAGCCACGGACGTCCTGTGTGTGCTGGCAGACACCCACGGACGTCCTGTGTGTACTGAACAGACAGCCCACGTGGGCCAAAATCACCCAAACGGTCCACGGGAAGGGCCAGCGTGCTGAGTCCAAGGACCAACGTGTTGATATGTGTACTGCTGGACAGCCAAAGATGTCCTGTATGTGCTGAGGGACACCCACGGACGTCCTGTGTGTGCTGACGAACACACACGGACACACACAGACAAACACAGACAGCCACAGACGTCCTGTGTGTTCTGACGGACAGCCACGGACAGCCACATACGTCCTGTGTGTGCTGGCGGACACCCACGGACGTCCTGTGTGTACTGAACAGACAGCCCACGTGGGCCAAAATCACCCAAACAGTCCACGCGAAGGGCCAGCGTGCTGAGTTGAAGGACCAACGTGCTGATATGTGTACTGATGGACAGCCACGAACGTCCTGTGTGTGCTGACGACACAGACGGACACACACGGACTGCCACTGACGTCTTGTGTGTGCTGACGGACACACAGGGACGTCCTATGTGTGCTGACGGACACCCACGGACGTCCTGTGTGTACTGAACAGACAGCCCATGTGGGCCAAAATCACCCAAACAGTCCACGGGAAGGGCCAGCGTGCTGAGTCCAAGGACCAGCGTGCTGATATGTGTACTGATGGACAGCCACAGACGTCCTGTGTGTGCTGACGGACACACACGGACACACACGGACACACACGGACAGCCATGGACGTCCTGTGTGTGCTGACGGACAGCAACAGACAGCCACGGACGTCCTGTGTGTGCTGGCAGACACCCACGGACGTCCTGTGTGTACTGAACAGACAGCCCACGTGGGCCAAAATCACCCAAACAGTCCACGCGAAGGGCCAGCGTGCTGAGTTGAAGGACCAACGTGCTGATATGTGTACTGATGGACAGCCACGAACGTCCTGTGTGTGCTGACGACACAGACGGACACACACGGACTGCCACTGACGTCTTGTGTGTGCTGACGGACACACAGGGACGTCCTATGTGTGCTGACGGACACCCACGGACGTCCTGTGTGTACTGAACAGACAGCCCATGTGGGCCAAAATCACCCAAACAGTCCACGGGAAGGGCCAGCGTGCTGAGTCCAAGGACCAGCGTGCTGATATGTGTACTGATGGACAGCCACAGACGTCCTGTGTGTGCTGACGGACACACACGGACACACACGGACACACACGGACAGCCATGGACGTCCTGTGTGTGCTGACGGACAGCAACAGACAGCCACGGACGTCCTGTGTGTGCTGGCAGACACCCACGGACGTCCTGTGTGTACTGAACAGACAGCCCACGTGGGCCAAAATCACCCAAACGGTCCACGGGAAGGGCCAGAGTGCTGAGTCCAAGGACCAACGTGTTGATATGTGTACTGCTGGACAGCCACAGATGTCCTGTGTGTGCTGAGGGACACCCACGGACGTCCTGTGTGTGCTGACGAACACACACGGACACACACAGACAAACACAGACAGCCACGGACGTCCTGTGTGTGCTGACGGACAGCCACGGACAGCCACATACGTCCTGTGTGTGCTGGCGGACACCCACGGACGTCCTGTGTGTACTGAACAGACAGCCCACGTGGGCCAAAATCACCCACACAGTCCACGCGAAGGGCCAGCGTGCTGAGTTGAAGGACCAACGTGCTGATATGTGTACTGATGGACAGCCACGAACGTCCTGTGTGTGCTGGCGACACAGACGGATACTCACTGACAGCCACGGACGTCCTGTGTGTGCTGGCGGACACCCACGGACGTCCTGTGTGTACTGAACAGACAGCCCACGTGGGCCAAAATCACCCGAACAGTCCGCGGGATGGGTCAGCGTGCTGAGTCCAAGGACCAATGTGCTTATATGTGTACTGATGGACAGCCACGGATGTCCTACGTGTGCTGACGGAAACACACGGACACACACGGACAGCCACAGACGTCCTGTGTGTGCAGACGGACACACACGGATGTCTTGTGTGTTTTCTGACAGACACCCACGGACGTCTTGTGTGTGCTGACGGACACACACGGACACACACGGACAGCCACAGACGTCCTGTGTGTGCTGATGGACAGCCACGGACGTCCTGTGTGTGCTGGCTGACACCCACGGGCGTCCTGTGTGTACTGAACAGACAGCCCACGTGGGCCAAAGATCACCCAAACAGTCCACGGGAAGGGCCAGCATGCTGAGTCCAAGGACCAACGTGCTGATATGTGTACTGATGGACCGCCACGGACGTCATGTGTGTGCTGACGGACACACACGGACACACACAGACAGCCTGTGTGTGCTGGTGGACAGCCACAGACAGCCACGGACGTCCTGTGTGTGCTGAGTCCAAGGACCAACGTGCTGATATGTGTGCTGATGGACAGCCATGGACATCCTATGTGTGCTGACGGACACACACGAACACACACGGATAGCCACGGACGTCCTGTGTGTGCTGACTGACACCAACGGACGTCCTGTGTGTGCTGATGGACACCCACGAACGTCCTGTGTGTACTGAACAGACAGCCCACGTGGGCCAAAATCACCCAAACAGTCCACGCCAAGGGCCAGCGTGCTGAGTCGAAGGACCAACGTGCTGATATGTGTACTGATGGACAGCCACGGACGTCCTGTGTGTGCTGACGACACAGACGGACACACACTGACAGCCTCAGACGTTCTGTGTGTGCTGGCGGACACCCACGGACGTCCTGTGTGTACTGAACAAACAGCCCACGTGGGCCAAAATCACCCGAACAGTCCACGGGAAGGTTCAGCATGCTGAGTCCAAGGACCAACGTGCTGATATGTGTACTGATGGACAGCCATGGATGTCCTACGTGTGCTGACGGACACACACGAACACACACGGAAGGCCACGGACGTCCTGTGTGTTTGCTCACAGACACCGAAGGACATCCTGTGTGTGCTGACGGACACACACGGACACATACGGACACACACGAACAGCCACGGACGTCCTGTGTGTGCTGATGGACAGCCACAGACAGCCACGGACGTCCTGTGTGTGCTGGCGGACACCCACGGACGTCCTGTGTGTACTGAACAGACAGCCCACGTGGGCCAAAACCACCCAAACAGTCCACGAGAAGAGCCAGCGTGCTGAGTCCAAGGACCAACGTGCTGATATGTGTACTGATGGACAGCCACGGACGTCCTGTGTGTCCTGACGGACACAGACGGACACACATGGAAAGCCACGGACATCCTGTGTGTGCTGGCAGACACCCACGGACGTCCTGTGTGTACTGAACAGACAGCCCACGTGGGCCAAAATCACCCGAACAGTCCACGGGAAGGGTCAGCGTGCTGAGTCCAAGGACCAACGTGCTTATATGTGTACTGATGGACAGCCACGGATGTCCTACGTGTGCTGACGGAAACACACGGACACACACGGACAGCCACATACGTCCTGTGTGTGCTGACAGACACACACGGACGTCTTGTGTGTTTGCTGACAGACACCCACGGACGTCCTGTGTGTGCTGACGGACACACACGGACACACACAGACAGCCACGGACGTCCTGTGTGTGCTGATGGACAGCCACGGACGTCCTGTGTGTGCTGGCTGACACCCACGGACGTCCTGTGTGTACTGAACAGACAGCCCACGTGGGCCAAAGATCACCCAAACAGTCCACGGGAAGGGCCAGCATGCTGAGTCCAAGGACCAACGTGCTGATATGTGTACTGATGGACAGCCACGGACGTCATGTGTGTGCTGACGGACACACACGGACACACACGGACAGCCTGTGTGTGCTGGTGGACAGCCACAGACAGCCACGGACGTCCTGTGTGTGCTGAGTCCAAGGACCAACGTGCTGATATGTGTGCTGATGGACAGCCATGGACATCCTATGTGTGCTGACGGACACACACGAACACACACGGATAGCCACGGACGTCCTGTGTGTACTGACGGACACACACGGACGTCCTGTGTGTGCTGACTGACACCAACGGACGTCCTGTGTGTGCTGACGGACACCCACGAACGTCCTGTGTGTACTGAACAGACAGCCCACGTGGGCCAAAATCACCCAAACAGTCCACGCGAAGGGCCAGCGTGCTGAGTCGAAGGACCAACCAGCTGATATATGTACTGATGGACAGCTACGGACGTCCTGTGTGTGCTGACGACACAGACGGACACACACTGACAGCCTCAGACGTCCTGTGTGTGCTGGCGGACACCCACGGACGTCCTGTGTGTACTGAACAAACAGCCCACGTGGGCCAAAATCACCCGAACAGTCCACGGGAAGGTTCAGCGTGCTGAGTCCAAGGACCAACGTGCTGATATGTGTACTGATGGACAGCCACGGATGTCCTACGTGTGCTGACGGACACACACGAACACACACGGAGTGCCACAGACGTCCTGTGTGTGCTGACGGACACACACGGACGTCCTGTGTGTTTGCTCACAGACACCGAAGGACGTCCTGTGTGTGCTGACGTACACACACGGACACATACGGACACACACGAACAGCCACGGACGTCCTG
The DNA here is from genome assembly GCF_020379485.1 of Brassica napus. NCBI lineage: Eukaryota > Viridiplantae > Streptophyta > Magnoliopsida > Brassicales > Brassicaceae > Brassica > Brassica napus. Next base: position 8,399 of record NW_026016104.1, on the reverse strand, counting down.
TGTGTGCTGATGGACAGCCACAGACAGCCACGGATGTCATGTCCCCGATCCTAGATAGGATCGGCCGGACGGGCCATGGTGCGGGGAGACGCACCAGTCAGGTCATTAGACCTTGAGACAAGCGTATCATGGCCCTGAATGAAGGTTAAGGGCATCAGTCAGCTGAGACTTAACCAGGATACGATGGAAATAAGGGTAAAGGGGCTGGGTGAGTGTTTAGGCAGCTGGACGAGTGTTGGTTTGAGTTCAATCAGCTCGGTTCAGCTGGTAATCAGTTCACCATGATCTGTTCAGCTCACAGGAGCTGGTGGGCTAGCTCAATCAGCTGGGAACAGCTGGGGGTCAGCTCAATCCAGTGAACGGTGCGTTCTGGTTCGGATCAGTGTGGGCGAGTCCGGGACGGTTACTGGGCGAGCCGATGGTCCGGGTGCAGGACGGTTCGACCAAATGGGTCTTAGGCTTGGGATAGGGAGCGGGCAAGCTCCCAGAGTGTGAGCTGAGGCTCAGTGATCGATTTGCCAAAGGAAGAAAAGGGGAGAAACCGCCAAGGGCGGTTATGGGACGGTTTTGGGAAGAAAGGAAGGGATTTTGGTAACTGTTCGCCCAGGCGGTTGGGGACAGTTTAAATCGTCTTCTCTCTCTCATTTCTGATCATTCTGGTCGGTTTTTACTCATTCCACACAGAGAGAAACACAGAGAAAATTAAAGAGAAAGAGAGACAGAAACTTTGGATCGGCCGATTTGATCCAAGAGATTGTTCTTGAGTGTTCCTGGTGTGTTTGGGCGTGTGATCAAGAGGATGGATTTGAGACAGAAAGACAAGGAGAAGGCAAAGGAGAAAGAGAAGGAAGTCGCCCCTGGAGACCGAACTCCTAAGGTGAGAGGTGTGGCCAAGAGTAACCGGACAAGGCCGCGGATGATGGCCGTGTGAGCCTGGCCGGTTTGGATCGATTGGCTACTCCTTACTCTGACTTCTTCTACTCTGTTTCTTCTTATATGTTGTGCTATGGAATGGTTTATGTTGTTACAGGAAAGGATTCATTGATCCTAAGGCCTTGGCCTGATCCAATTCCCATGAAAGTCCCTTGTTCTTGTGTGGGCTGTTCATGGCCGAGATCACTATGATCTGAGCCGATTCTTTTGAATCTGTTTATGGGAATATTTTTCTTCTGAATTATCATGAATTATCATGAATTTTATTTGGTATTTGGATCTCTTTTTAAAGGGGTCAGATTTGACATTTTTGATGATTGTTCTTGACTAGATTGGATCCGACCATGCAATGTGATTTGATTCTTGTTTTGTAATCTAACCTTGTGATTGTGTGGTTGTTTGTGTTGGATCCAGGACCAGAAATGGACCGTGGTAAGGGAAAAGCACCATGAGGACCGCGGCCATGGGAAGATGTGTGGTGATTGGGTTGATTCTGAAAATTGTGTGATTATTGTAGCCTATTGTGCAACTTGTGAACTTATGCGATTCTAGTATGTATTCTATTATTTAGGATGATGAATGATGTATGAACCTTGGTTAATATCTATGAAGTATCTATTTTCATTAGTTGATGCTTGATTGTTTAAGTGTGAATGTTGGAACCTCAAAACTCTGAAAAAGACTTAGAATTATTTAACACTTGAACTTGAATATGAAAGATGGAATTGGTTGCATTGTTTGGTGAGGCCGCGGTCTGGTTGGATTGAGGAATCCAGGATCGGGTCTTACAAGTTGGTATCAGAGCATTCTTGATTCTAGGATTTGTTGGGTTATTGGTTCACCACACACTTGGCCGTTTGGACTCATGGTGAGATAGTTGGGTTCTAAGTAATCTTTTCTACTGATTAACTTAGGAGTGATTGAGGTTTGTGTGTTCAGTTGTGGACTAACCTTTTGTTTGTGTTTGTAACTCCTAAGGGAACAAGAAGGTATAAATCTCGGAAAGGAAAGGAGGCGACTGGGGCGTCTGGAGCAGTGGGGCAGGATGGTGCTGAACAGACCGGAGTGTTACCAGCTGGAACCATTCCAACCACAGTGCTACCGGCTCTGGTGGAGCAGGTGGATAATGCCACCGGACTCCCAGTGGGTCCAACTCTTCCTACTGAGGTTAATGAAACTAATGTGGACGAGCAACAAGAGCAAGTCCATGGAGAAGATACTGGGTCATCCAACGTTGGTGCTGGGAGTGGCCAGAATGTTGATGCAAACAATGTTCGGGTCACTGGTGCTGAGGAGGTCATTGAGCCGACCATAAGGGGCTTGGTGGAAGCTATGCAGGTCATGGGAGCTCAGATAGCCTCCTTGACACAGGCGTTCACACCATTGGTGAACTCGTCCGTAGGACAGGCTAATCCCCCGGTTCGGGTTGCTGCTGGAGTGACTGATGTTGGTGCTGGCCGTGTGGCCGAGGTGATTGAGATAGACCCACCGGTCAGGCCAGTGCATGGTATGGACTACCTGAAGGTGCTGGAGCATATCTCCAAGTTGGGAACCAAACACTTTGCTGGAAGTGTTGATCCTATGGAGGCGGACGAGTGGAGAACCCGGTTGGTTCGGAACTTCAAGTCCACGCGTTGTCCTGAGGACTACCAGAAGGACATAGCAGTACACTTCCTGGAGGGAGATGCACATAACTGGTGGTTAGCTTTGGACAAGCGTACCAATGGCACCATTGAGCATTTTGCTGACTTTGAGGTTGAGTTCAACCATAAGTACTTTCCTGCTGAGGCGTGGGATCGTTTGGAGTCCAAGTTCCTGGACTTGACTCAGGGACGGAGGACTGTTCGTGAGTATGAAGAAGAGTTCAACCGACTCAGAAGGTATGTGGGAAGAGAACTGGAGGATGAGAAGGTTCAAGTCCGAAGGTTCATCCGAGGCCTAAGGGTGGAACTTCGAACCTACTGTTCTGTTTGTAAGTTCCACACGGTTTCTGAGTTGGTTGAGAGGATGGCCTTGCTGGAGACCAACCTCACCGAGGAGGGTAAGCAGAAGCTGAAGAGTGTGGTGGTATCCTCGGGTCAGAGTGGTGACAAGAAGAGGAAGAGGGACTCGACCGAGGAGGGTAAAACCTCAAGTGGTAGGTCAGAGTGCCCTAAGTGTGGACGATACCACGGTGGAGAGTGCTGGAAGGCCATGGGTGCCTGCACTCGATGTGGTAAGATGGATCACTCAGCCAAGGATTGTCCAAGTCCGTTGGGTGAGTCCAGGACCTGTCACCACTGCGGCCAGAAGGGCCACTACCGCAGGGACTGCCCTAAGTTGCAAGGCAACCAAAGTAAGGGACGTGGGGAGGCTAGCAGGCCAGTTCAGGGACGAGGCCAGACCTCCACACCTCGTGTGTATGAGCTATCCAAGGATGTGGATGGGGCTCGGCCTTTCCAAGCGATCAATGGTAACACTCTAGACTACTACTTTTACAATTCCAGTAGAATTGCATGGTATGGAATCTAGGATGGATAGATATACTTTGATGGGTCTTGTGTAGGGACCTTAAGTATTGGTGGTGTGGAAACACACACACTATTTGATACTGGAGCTACACATAGTTTTGTGAGTCCAAGTATGATAGGAAAAGGTTTGTTCCAGTATGGAACATGGGATGGTCCTGAACGAGTGAGTGCGGCCGGAGGGCAAGTTATGAACTCACTCGGTCTGGTTAAGGACATCCCTGTGGTGATCTTGGATAGGCCGATGCCTATAGATCTGATTGTTGTCCCCCTCAAGCATCATGAAGTGATCTTGGGCATGGACTGGTTGGGAAAGTATCGGGCAACTCTAGATTGTCACCGGGGAAGGGTGCAACTTGAGAATGAGTTTGGACCCCCGATCAAGTACCAAGGAATCAAGCCAACCTCTTGTAGTTTGGTGGTTTCAGCAGTCCAAGTAGAACGGATGCTTGGAAATGGTTGTGAGGCCTTTTTGGCTACCATTTACACTGATGAGGTTGTAGGGGCCTGTGACCCAGAGGGTATACCGTTGGTTCGAGAATTTCAGGATGTGTTTGGGGCACTACAGGGCATTCCCCCTGATAGGGCTGACCCATTCATCATTGAATTGGAACCTGGAACGGCCCCGTTATCAAAAAGTCCATATAGAATGGCACCAGCTGAGATGGCAGAGCTGAAGAAGCAACTTGAGGAGTTGCTTGAGAAGGGGTTCATACGCCCTAGTGTATCACCTTGGGGAGCACCAGTCCTATTCGTTAAGAAAAAGGATGGTAGCTTTAGGTTGTGCATTGATTATAGGGGTTTGAACAGGGTGACTGTGAAGAACAAGTACCCTTTACCCAGGATTGATGAGTTGTTGGACCAACTCCGTGGAGCCAAGTGGTTCTCCAAGATTGACTTGGCCTCTGGGTATCATCAGATCCCCATTGCACCAGGTGATGTGAGGAAGACAGCATTCCGAACTAGGTATGGTCACTATGAGTTTGTGGTCATGCCGTTCGGACTGACCAATGCACCTGCTGCATTCATGAAGATGATGAACGGCATCTTCAGGGAATACTTGGACGAGTTTGTGATCATCTTCATTGATGATATACTCGTGTATTCCAAGACAAAGGAGGACCATGAAAGACACCTTAGGGCGGTGTTGGGCCGCCTGAGAGAACAGAAGCTCTTTGCTAAGCTAAGCAAGTGTAGCTTCTGGCAGAAGAGCATTGGATTCCTTGGGCATGTGGTGTCTGATAAAGGAGTCTCAGTGGATCAAGATAAGATCAAATGTATCCAGGAATGGCCACAGCCAAAGAATGCTACGGAAGTGAGGAGCTTCTTAGGGTTGGCTGGTTATTACCGGAAATATGTCAAGGGGTTCTCGAGCATAGCTCAACCTATGACTAAGCTGACAGGCAAGGACGTGAGGTTCACATGGTCTGAGGAGTGTGCGAAAAGTTTTGCAGCACTCAAGAACATGTTGACTAATGCACCTGTCCTGGTGTTGCCTGAGGCTGATCAGCCTTATGTGGTGTATACGGATGCATCCATAACTGGTCTTGGTTGTGTTTTGACACAACATGGGAAGGTGATAGCCTATGCTTCCCGGCAGTTAAGGAAGCATGAGGGTAACTATCCAACCCATGATTTGGAGATGGCTGCAGTAGTATTTGCATTAAAGATATGGAGATCATATCTTTATGGTGCCAGGGTGCAAATACTCACAGACCATAAGAGTTTGAAGTACATATTCACTCAGCCTGAGTTAAACTTAAGGCAGAGGAGATGGATGGAATTTGTTGCAGATTATGATCTGGACATAGCTTATCATCCTGGGAAAGCTAACCTAGTGGCTGATGCCTTGAGCCGCAGAAGGGCTGAAGTGTCATCTGAGAGGGAGGCGGATGAACTGGAAGGGATGATCAGGTCCTTGAACCTCAATACCTTGGTTGGTTCAGATGAGCCACTGGGATTGGAGGCGGTGAACCAGGCCGATCTCCTGACCAGGATCAGGCAAGCTCAGGGCCTGGATGAAAATCTAAAGAAGGTAGCCGCCAATGACAAGACTGAGTACCAGACAACTGACAATGGTACCATCTTGGTCAATGGTAGGGTCAGTGTTCCTAATGATAAGGAACTCAAAGAAGAGATTATGAGACAGGCTCATAAGTCCAAGTTTTCAGTTCATCCTGGACTGAACAAAATGTATAGGGATCTGAAAAGGTACTACCATTGGGTGAGGATGAAATCTGATGTTGCAGAGTGGGTGGCTAAGTGTCCCACTTGTCAACTGGTGAAGGCAGAACATCAGGTTCCCAGTGGTCTACTTCAGAACCTACCCATACCAGAATGGAAATGGGATCACATCACAATGGATTTTGTGACTGGATTTCCCACGACCAGGAATAAGAAAGATGCGGTATGGGTTGTGGTTGATCGGCTGACCAAGTCGGCTCATTTCCTACCCATCAAGAAAGGGGATGGGGTCGACAGGATAGTGCAAGTGTACCTAGACGAGATAGTGAGGTTGCATGGTGTTCCAGCAAGCATTGTCTCGGACAGGGATCCAAGATTTACATCTTATTTCTGGCAGGCTTTCCAAAAGGCCTTGGGAACCAGAGTGAATATGAGCACATCTTATCATCCTCAAACGGATGGGCAGTCTGAAAGGACAATCCAAACCTTAGAGGATATGCTAAGGGCATGTGTGTTAGACTGGGGAGAGTCTTGGGAAAAACACTTACCTTAGTGGAGTTTGCTTATAATAACAGCTTCCATACAAGCATTGGTATGTCGCCATATGAGGCTTTGTATGGTAGGCCGTGCAGGACACCCCTATGCTGGACCCAAGTGGGGGAGCGTAGCATGTTGGGACCTGAGATTGTAGAACAGACCACTGAGAAGATCAGGATGGTCAAAGAGAAGATGAAAGAGGCGCAGGACCGCCAAAAGAGCTATGCGGACAAGCGTAGGAAACATCTTGAGTTTGAGGTCAATGACCTGGTGTATCTCAAGATGATTACCTTTAAGGGTAGGACCAGGATTTCTGGACGAAAGAAACTGGACCCTAGGTACTTGGGTCCATTCAGGATCATAGAGAGAGTGGGTGCAGTGGCATACAAGTTGGACTTGCCATCGGCAATGGATGCATACCACAATGTGTTCCATGTATCCCAACTCCGGAAATGCTTGTCTGAACAAGACATTGTCTTGCCTGAGGTTCCTGCTGACCTTGGTAAGGACCTGACTTTGGAAACCTTGCCGGTTCGGATTGTGGATCGGTCAGAGAAAGCTATGAGAAAGAAGACAGTTCCCATGATCAAAGTGGTGTGGGATTACAATGGTAAAGACCTCATCACTTGGGAAACAGAAGCAAAGAAAACAATGTATCCGGAGTGGTACAGACAATTTCTTCCTGATGAAACACTTAACATGGATTCGAGGACGAATCCCAAGTTAGATAGGATCGGCCGGACGGGCCATGGTGCGGGGAGACGCACCAGTCAGGTCATTAGACCTTGAGACAAGCGTATCATGGCCCTGAATGAAGGTTAAGGGCATCAGTCAGCTGAGACTTAACCAGGATACGATGGAAATAAGGGTAAAGGGGCTGGGTGAGTGTTTAGGCAGCTGGACGAGTGTTGGTTTGAGTTCAATCAGCTCGGTTCAGCTGGTAATCAGTTCACCATGATCTGTTCAGCTCACAGGAGCTGGTGGGCTAGCTCAATCAGCTGGGAACAGCTGGGGTCAGCTCAATCCAGTGAACGGTGCGTTCTGGTTCGGATCAGTGTGGGCGAGTCCGGGACGGTTACTGGGCGAGCCGATGGTCCGGGTGCAGGACGGTTCGACCAAATGGGTCTTAGGCTTGGGATAGGGAGCGGGCAAGCTCCCAGAGTGTGAGCTGAGGCTCAGTGATCGATTTGCCAAAGGAAGAAAAGGGGAGAAACCGCCAAGAGGGAAAGAGAGACAGAAACTTTGGATCGGCCGATTTGATCCAAGAGATTGTTCTTGAGTGTTCCTGAGTGTTGGGTGTGGGCGTGTGATCAAGAGGATGGATGTGAGACAGAAAGACAAGGAGAAGGCAAAGGAGAAAGAGAAGGAAGTCGCCCCTGGAGACCGAACTCCTAAGGTGAGAGGTGTGGCCAAGAGTAACCGGACAAGGCCGCGGATGATGGCCGTGTGAGCCTGGCCGGTTTGGATCGATTGGCTACTCCTTACTCTGACTTCTTCTACTCTGTTTCTTCTTATATGTTGTGCTATGGAATGTTTTATGTTGTTACAGGAAAGGATTCATTGATCCTAAGGCCTTGGCCTGATCAAATTCCCATGAAAGTCCCTTGTTCTTGTGTGGGCTGTTCATGGCCGAGATCACTATGATCTGAGCCGATTCTTTTGAATCTGTTTATGGGAATATTTTTCTTCTGAATTATGAATTATCATGAATTTTATTTGGTATTTGGATCTCTTTTTAAAGGGGTCAGATTTGACATTTTTGATGATTGTTCTTGACTAGATTGGATCCGACCATGCAATGTGATTTGATTCTTGTTTTGTAATCTAACCTTGTGATTGTGTGGTTGTTTGTGTTGGATCCAGGACCAGAAATGGACCGTGGTAAGGGAAAAGCACCATGAGGACCGCGGCCATGGGAAGATGTGTGGTGATTGGGTTGATTCTGAAAATTGTGTGATTATTGTAGCCTATTGTGCAACTTGTGAACTTATGCGATTCTAGTATGTATTCTATTATTTAGGATGATGAATGATGTATGAACCTTGGTTAATATCTATGAAGTATCTATTTTCATTAGTTGATGCTTGATTGTTTAAGTGTGAATGTTGGAACCTCAAAACTCTGAAAAAGACTTAGAATTATTTAACACTTGAACTTGAATATGAAAGATGGATTGGTTGCATTGTTTGGTGAGGCCGCGGTCTGGTTGGATTGAGGAATCCAGGATCGGGTCTTACA
>NW_026016103.1:22500-26103 GCF_020379485.1 Brassica napus | reverse complement strand
TATTTTAATAAATCTTGCTTCTTAAAAACAATCACTCCACAACCCCGCCCGTTATCATACTCATACATACAATATATACTAGACCGAGAAACCACTAAGGCTAACCGAGACTAGTGAGTTAGCATCACCATGATTGTCCGAATGTCAGGTATGAACAATCCGACACTGCATCGTCATGCAGTACACGGTCTCCAGGGAGCTACCCCATCATCGTGTCTTCATGACCCTTGTTCCATTCGCAGGACAAGTCACGGTAATGCGGGGGCTTTAGGGAAAGATAGTGAATGACAAGACTTCACATCATTTTTACTTCACATTATTTTACTTCCTTATATTATTTCAAATTAATCTATATTTAATCCTTAATTAATCATAATTAACTCTTAATTAATCCTAGATTAATCCTTAATTAATCTCGTACTAATCTTTAATTAATCCAAGATTAGTACTTAATTAATCATATTACTCCTTAATTAATCTCAATTAAAAATTCTTAATTAAACCAAGATTAATTCTTAATTAAACCAAGATTAATCCATAATCAAACCATGATTATTTTTCATAATAAAGATTAGTACTTGGGAACAAGTACTATGATATATGATTACCCCTCACTTTTAACCTTTTGATTAATCTTATAAGTGTAAGTGTTTACACTAAGGTAAACCCATACACTTCTTAAAGGATTCAAGATTTTACTATCTAGTTGAGATCTACAATTTAAACTCAATCATGTACACATTCATGATCTATCTCATCTTCTCTCTGACTCACTCACCTAAGATTAGTCTTGAAACTGGCTAGGACAAGACTTGAGTTCCACTTGAACAAGGCTGAATGACAGGACTGGATACTTCAAGCTTAACTCTAACATCTTACCAAGATGAAACCAAGAGACTAGATGGCCTCAGCTGATGATCTTCTTCTCCAAGGTAAGCTTGTGGCTAGACTGATCAAAGTGAAAGATCAAGGTCTGATCATGATCTGAACTCAACTAGGTCTAGGGTTTTTATTTAAAAATCTCACCTTCTGATCTTTCTCAAGGTAAGAAACTAAGCTAAGGTTGAAGATTAGGTCACCAAACCAATTTTTTCTTGATTTATTTTCTTGATTTTTCTCACTGATTTTTCTGTTCTTCTTTCTCTCTTTCTCTCTGAAATTCTCTAGGTTTTTCTGCAGGTTCTGAACGTGGGAAGCAGCTGGAGAGGGGTTAAATATGAGGTGAGCTTGCTTCAGGTGAGGGTTTTCACTCAGGACAAAGCTAAGCTGAGTGTGGACAGCTGGCCAGCTGCTTCAGCACTCTCAGCACAAGCTGCTGTCCTTTTTCCTTAACCTGAAGAAACTCCAGCCCTTTGATGTGCTTCTCACATGACAATCTAGAAACAGGCACAGGGCAAGCTTGTGATTGTCATGTGACAGTTACTGAAGAAGCTAGGCAAGCAGGCAGGTGCAAGTCATGTGATTAAAGACTGAGCAAGCAGGCTGGTGGAAGACATGAGTCTGGTCCAAAATTAATGTGTAGCAGTTGGTTGATAATTTTCAATAATTTTTCAACCAAATTCCTTGTCTTTGGCTCTCGTCTTGTTCTCGGAAAATCTCTCTCCAGTTTAATAAAATTCGACCAAATATTAAGACTCGACCAAACTATCAAGTGAAGGTCTTTCAACCACAAGACAGTCCCTTCGAGAAATTAATCTAACGGGTCGATCTTTATTTTTATTAATCCTTGTTGAACCAACTAAAAACTGGTCGAGCGGGATTTTTCTCGATTTGTAAGGATTGACAGACTGAGACCTATTTCTTGATTCTATGGGTGGTGGTGCATGGCCGTTCTTAGTTGGTGGAGCGATTTGTCTGGTTAATTTCGTTAACAAACGAGACCTCAGCTTGCTAACTAGCTACGTGGAGGCATCCCTTCACGGTCGGCTTCTTAGAGGGACTATGGCCGTTTAGGCCAAGGAATTTTGAGGCAATAACAGGTCTGGGATGCCCTTAGATGTTCTGGGCCGCACGCGCGCTACACTGATTATTCAACGAGTTCACACCTTGGCCAACAGGCCCGAGTAATCTTTGAAATTTCATCGTGATGGGGATAGATCATTGCAATTGTTGGTCTTCAACGAGGAATTCCTAGTAAGCGCGAGTCATCAGCTCGCGTTGATTACGTCCCTGCCCTTTGTACACAACCGCCCGTCGCTCCTACCGATTGAATGATCCGGTGAAGTGTTTGGATCGCGGCGACGTGGGTGGTTCGCCCATCTGCGACGTCGCGAGAAGTCCACTAAATCTTATCATTTAGAGGAAGGAGAAGTCGTAACAAGGTTTCCGTAGGTGAACCTGCGGAAGAATCATTGTCGTACCCTGGAAACAGAACGCCCTGAGAACAATGAAACATCACTCTCGGTAGGCCGGTTTTTTAATGTGCCTGCCGATTCTGTGGTTATGCCTTCATCCATGCCCAAGACTTCAGTTTTGGTTGGATCGTACGCATAGCTTCCGGATATCACCAAACCCCAGCACAAAAAGGGTCAAGGAAAATGCAACTAAACAGCCTGCTTTCGCCAACCCGGAGACGGTGTTTGTTCAGAAGCAGTGCTGCAATGGAAAGTCTAAAACGACTCTCGGCAATGGATATCTCGGCTCTCGCATCGATGAAGAACGTAGCAAAATGCGATACTTGGTGTGAATTGCAGATTCCCGTGAACCATCGAGTCTTTGAACGCAAGTTGCACCCCAAGCCTTCTGGCCGTCGGCACGTCTGCCTGGGTTCACAAATCATCGTCCCCCATCCTCTCGAGGATATGGGACGGAAGCTGATCTCCCGTGTGTTACCGCACGCGGTTGGCCAAAATCCAAGCTAAGGACGCCAGGAGCGTCTTGACATGCAGTGGTGAATTCAATTCTCGTCATATAGTCAGACGTTCCGGTCCAAAAGATCTTGATGACCCAAAGTCCTCAACGCGACCCCAGGTCAGGGGATCACCGCTGAGTTTAAGCATATCAATAAGCGGAGGAAAAGAAACTAACAAGGATTCCTTTAGTAACAGCGAGCAAACCGGGAAGAGCCCAGCTTGAAAATCGGACATCTTCGGCGTTCAAATTGTAGTCTGGAGAAGCGTCCTCAGCGACGACCAGGCCCAAGTTCCCGGGAAAGGGGCGCCAGAGAGGGTGAGAGCCCCATCGTGCCCGGAACCTGTCGTCCACCACGAGGCGCTGTCTACGAGTCGGGTTGTTTGGGATTGCAGCCCTAATCAGGCGGTAAATTCCGTCCAAGGCTAAATATGGGCGAGAGACCGATAGCGAACAAGTACCGCGAGGTAAAGATGAAAAGGACATTGAAAAGAGAGTCAAAGAGTTGAAATTGTCGGGACGGAAGCGGATGGGGGCCAGCGATTCGTCTCGTCGGTCGGATGCGGAATGGAGCAATCCGGTCTGCCGATCGATTCGGACCGTGGACCGACACGGATTAAGGTGGTGACCTAAGCCCGGGCTTTTGTTACGCCCGCGGAGACGTCACTGCGTTAATCATGGTCTGCAGCATGCGCCTCACGGCGTGCCTTGGCATCTGTGTGCTCAGGGCGTCGGCCTGTGGGCTCCCCCCAT
>NW_026016103.1:0-17500 GCF_020379485.1 Brassica napus | reverse complement strand
AATTCCACAGTCAACAGAATCGTAATTCAAAGGTAATCATAAAACCGGTTACCTTATACATGATCTGATTAGATCATGTGCCTTTCCTTATTATGTTCGGCCATGCTCCTCCAGTGCACGCCTCTATCAACCCTTATCACATACCTCCTGTATTGATAAGATCCATTCATGGGTCGCACCCCTGATCCCTTCCATGGAACTTCCATGAAACCAGTTTCTACACTGCATCCACCTTCAAGGCTATTCATGCCATTGTGAGTGAAGTCCGGCCTTCTCCCTTCTCTCCTGGGTGTTTTGCGTGTGTTCCCAAGATGCAGAGGAAGCCTAGTACGTGTTCATTAGTGGTGAAAACCTACCACAGGGTCGTTCATGACTCCCCTTGCACTTCCATGAAACTGCCTTTCTACACACATCTGCCCTTAAGGCTGTCTTGGCCTTTAGGAATGAATTTCGGTCATCTACCTTCTCTCCTCACCATTTGCGTGTGTACTCAGGCCCTGGAGGATGCTTTGGGTGATAACATCACGGATCAAAAGCCACCAGAAAGTCGTTCATACTTTCCCCCTTGATCTCTCCCAAAACTGCCTCTTTATGGCCTTCACACCACCATGGGTCTTGGATTGGGAATCCGACCAACTCTCTGTCTTTTCTCTGTGTTTCTTTGTGTTTTCAGGGTGTAGGAGGAAGCCATGGCGTGCCTACAAAGGCACGGACTTGCCTTCCTTATATAGGAGAAGGGGTGGTTACTTCTTAACCATTGCATCCCTTCGGTATCGTTTCTGGCCATTGATTTAATCAATGGTACAGATTGCACCCTTTCGCCTATGGCATTTACCACACGCCCTGGAACTGCCAAACCACTCCTGGACATATCCAAAACTATCCCACACGGACTGCCCATGCCCCTGGCTCAATCCCAAGAGCCCACCAGCCCATCGGCACACACGGCTCACCCACATGGCCCGGACACTGTCCAGACCCGGCCCAACTGCCCAAGACCTGAACACTCAGTCCAGCTGAGTTAGATGATCCCCAGCTGATACAGCTGAGTGAGCTAGACCATCCAGCTCAGGGAGCTGACCTACACTTCAGTGAGCTACACCGAGCTGCACTATACTTCACCTTGCTGGTCGAGCTTGCTTACTGCATCGCCTAGCTGTTATACACTGTGTCCAGCTTACTTCCTTTATCTTCTTCAATCCTTCTAAGTCCCTTGGTCAATTTCCAGACCTAGACTTAGTTTTCCCATGATCCATTCTGATCACTCACTCATCGAGCTTCACCTGGATCTCGTCCAGCTACCAGCTCGCTTGTCCAGCTCCTTTGAGCTTGCATCTGCCTTATTTTGGTTAGGTTCCAGCTTCCTGATTCCCTTAACCACGTTTTGGACCATGACACGCTTGTCTTTAGGTCATGTGACCTGACTGGTGCATCTCCTCGCACTAAGGTCTGTCCGGACGGTCCTATCCAGGATCGGGGATGCTACACGGACACACCACGGACGTCTTGTGTGTGCTGACGGACACACACGGACGTCCTGTGTGTACTGAACAGACAGCCCACGTGGGCCAAAATCACCCGAACAGTCCACGGGAAGGGCCAGCGTGCTGAGTCCAAGGACCAGCGTGCTGATATGTGTACTGATGGACAGCCACAGACGTCCTCTGTGTGCTGACGGACACACACAGACACACACGGACAGCCACAGACGTCGTGTGTGTGCTGGCGGACACCCACGGACGTCCTGTGTGTACTGAACAGACAGCCCACATGGGCCAAAATCACCCGAAAAGTCCACGGGAAGGGCCAGCGTGCTGAGTCCAAGGACCAACGTGCTGATATGTGTGTACTGATGAACAGTCACGGCCTTCCTGTGTGTGCTGACAGACACAGACGGACACACACGGACAGCCACAGACGTCCTGTGTGTGCTGGCGGACACCCACGGACGTCCTGTGTGTACTGAACAGACAGCCCACGTTGGCCAAAATCACCCGAACAGTCCACGAAAATGGTCAGCGTGCTGAGTCCAAGGACCAATGTGCCGATATGTGTACTGATGGACAGCCACAGACGTCCTGTGTGTGCTGACGGACACACGGACTGCCACTGACGTCTTGTGTGTGCTGACGGACACACAGGGACGTCCTGTGTGTGCTGACGGACACCCACAGACGTCCTGTGTGTACTGAACAGACAGCTCATGTGGGCCAAAATCACCCGAACAGTCCACGGAAGGGCCAGCGTGCTGAGTCCAAGGACCAGCGTGCTGATATGTGTACTGATGGACAGCCACAGACGTCCTGTGTGTGCTGACGGACACACACGGACAGCCATGGACGTCCTGTGTGTGCTGACAGACAGCAACAGACAGCCACGGACGTCCTGTGTGTGCTGGCAGACACCCCGGACGTCCTGTGTGTACTGAACAGACAGCCCACGTGGGCCAAAATCACCCAAACGGTCCACGGGAAGGGCCAGCGTGCTGAGTCCAAGGACCAACGTGTTGATATGTGTACTGCTGGACAGCCAAAGATGTCCTGTATGTGCTGAGGGACACCCACGGACGTCCTGTGTGTGCTGACGAACACACACGGACACACACAGACAAACACAGACAGCCTCAGACGTCCTGTGTGTGCTGACGGACAGCCACGGACAGCCACATACGTCCTGTGTGTGCTGGCGGACACCCGGACGTCCTGTGTGTACTGAACAGACAGCCCACGTGGGCCAAAATCACCCAAACAGTCCACGCGAAGGGCCAGCGTGCTGAGTTGAAGGACCAACGTGCTGATATGTGTACTGATGGACAGCCACGAACGTCCTGTGTGTGCTGACGACACAGACGGACACACACGGACTGCCACTGACGTCTTGTGTGTGCTGACGGACACACAGGGACGTCCTATGTGTGCTGACGGACACCCACGGACGTCCTGTGTGTACTGAACAGACAGCCCATGTGGGCCAAAATCACCCAAACAGTCCACGGGAAGGGCCAGCGTGCTGAGTCCAAGGACCAGCGTGCTGATATGTGTACTGATGGAGAGCCACAGACGTCCTGTGTGTGCTGACGGACACACACGGACACACACGGACACCACGGACAGCCATGGACGTCCTGTGTGTGCTGACGGACAGCAACAGACAGCCACGGACGTCCTGTGTGTGCTGGCAGACACCCACGGACGTCCTGTGTGTACTGAACAGACAGCCCACGTGGGCCAAAATCACCCAAACGGTCCACGGGAAGGGCCAGCGTGCTGAGTCCAAGGACCAACGTGTTGATATGTGTACTGCTGGACAGCCAAAGATGTCCTTATGTGCTGAGGGACACCCACGGACGTCCTGTGTGTGCTGACGAACACACACGGACACACACAGACACAAACACAGACAGCCACAGACGTCCTGTGTGTTCTGACGGACAGCCACGGACAGCCACATACGTCCTGTGTGTGCTGGCGGACACCCACGGACGTCCTGTGTGTACTGAACAGACAGCCCACGTGGGCCAAAATCACCCAAACAGTCCACGCGAAGGGCCAGCGTGCTGAGTTGAAGGACCAACGTGCTGATATGTGTACTGATGGACAGCCACGAACGTCCTGTGTGTGCTGACGACACAGACGGACACACACGGACTGCCACTGACGTCTTGTGTGTGCTGACGGACACACAGGGACGTCCTATGTGTGCTGACGGACACCCACGGACGTCCTGTGTGTACTGAACAGACAGCCCATGTGGGCCAAAATCACCCAAACAGTCCACGGGAAGGGCCAGCGTGCTGAGTCCAAGGACCAGCGTGCTGATATGTGTACTGATGGACAGCCACAGACGTCCTGTGTGTGCTGACGGACACACACGGACACACACGGACACACACGGACAGCCATGGACGTCCTGTGTGTGCTGACGGACAGCAACAGACAGCCACGGACGTCCTGTGTGTGCTGGCAGACACCCACGGACGTCCTGTGTGTACTGAACAGACAGCCCACGTGGGCCAAAATCACCCAAACAGTCCACGCGAAGGGCCAGCGTGCTGAGTTGAAGGACCAACGTGCTGATATGTGTACTGATGGACAGCCACGAACGTCCTGTGTGTGCTGACGACACAGACGGACACACACGGACTGCCACTGACGTCTTGTGTGTGCTGACGGACACACAGGGACGTCCTATGTGTGCTGACGGACACCCACGGACGTCCTGTGTGTACTGAACAGACAGCCCATGTGGGCCAAAATCACCCAAACAGTCCACGGGAAGGGCCAGCGTGCTGAGTCCAAGGACCAGCGTGCTGATATGTGTACTGATGGACAGCCACAGACGTCCTGTGTGTGCTGACGGACACACACGGACACACACGGACACACACGGACAGCCATGGACGTCCTGTGTGTGCTGACGGACAGCAACAGACAGCCACGGACGTCCTGTGTGTGCTGGCAGACACCCACGGACGTCCTGTGTGTACTGAACAGACAGCCCACGTGGGCCAAAATCACCCAAACGGTCCACGGGAAGGGCCAGAGTGCTGAGTCCAAGGACCAACGTGTTGATATGTGTACTGCTGGACAGCCACAGATGTCCTGTGTGTGCTGAGGGACACCCACGGACGTCCTGTGGTGTGCTGACGAACACACACGGACACACACAGACAAACACAGACAGCCACGGACGTCCTGTGTGTGCTGACGGACAGCCACGGACAGCCACATACGTCCTGTGTGTGCTGGCGGACACCCACGTCCTGTGTGTACTGAACAGACAGCCCACGTGGGCCAAAATCACCCACACAGTCCACGCGAAGGGCCAGCGTGCTGAGTTGAAGGACCAACGTGCTGATATGTGTACTGATGGACAGCCACGAACGTCCTGTGTGTGCTGGCGACACAGACGGATACTCACTGACAGCCACGGACGTCCTGTGTGTGCTGGCGGACACCCACGGACGTCCTGTGTGTACTGAACAGACAGCCCACGTGGGCCAAAATCACCCGAACAGTCCGCGGGATGGGTCAGCGTGCTGAGTCCAAGGACCAATGTGCTTATATGTGTACTGATGGACAGCCACGGATGTCCTACGTGTGCTGACGGAAACACACGGACACACACGGACAGCCACAGACGTCCTGTGTGTGCAGACGGACACACACGGATGTCTTGTGTGTTTTCTGACAGACACCCACGGACGTCTTGTGTGTGCTGACGGACACACACACGGACACACAGACAGCACCACAGACGTCCTGTGTGTGCTGATGGACAGCCACGGACGTCCTGTGTGTGCTGGCTGACACCCACGGGCGTCCTGTGTGTACTGAACAGACAGCCCACGTGGGCCAAAGATCACCCAAACAGTCCACGGGAAGGGCCAGCATGCTGAGTCCAAGGACCAACGTGCTGATATGTGTACTGATGGACCGCCACGGACGTCATGTGTGTGCTGACGGACACACACGGACACACACAGACAGCCTGTGTGTGCTGGTGGACAGCCACAGACAGCCACGGACGTCCTGTGTGTGCTGAGTCCAAGGACCAACGTGCTGATATGTGTGCTGATGGACAGCCATGGACATCCTATGTGTGCTGACGGACACACACGAACACACACGGATAGCCACGGACGTCCTGTGTGTGCTGACTGACACAAACGGACGTCCTGTGTGTGCTGATGGACACCCACGAACGTCCTGTGTGTACTGAACAGACAGCCCACGTGGGCCAAAATCACCCAAACAGTCCACGCCAAGGGCCAGCGTGCTGAGTCGAAGGACCAACGTGCTGATATGTGTACTGATGGACAGCCACGGACGTCCTGTGTGTGCTGACGACACAGACGGACACACACTGACAGCCTCAGACGTTCTGTGTGTGCTGGCGGACACCCACGGACACCCACGGACGTCTGTGTGTACTGAACAACAGCCCACGTGGGCCAAAATCACCCGAACAGTCCACGGGAAGGTTCAGCATGCTGAGTCCAAGGACCAACGTGCTGATATGTGTACTGATGGACAGCCATGGATGTCCTACGTGTGCTGACGGACACACACGAACACACACGGAAGGCCACGGACGTCCTGTGTGTTGCTCACAGACACACGAAGGACATCCTGTGTGTGCTGACGGACACACACGGACACATACGGACACACACGAACAGCCACGGACGTCCTGTGTGTGCTGATGGACAGCCACAGACAGCCACGGACGTCCTGTGTGTGCTGGCGGACACCCACGGACGTCCTGTGTGTACTGAACAGACAGCCCACGTGGGCCAAAACCACCCAAACAGTCCACGAGAAGAGCCAGCGTGCTGAGTCCAAGGACCAACGTGCTGATATGTGTACTGATGGACAGCCACGGACGTCCTGTGTGTCCTGACGGACACAGACGGACACACATGGAAAGCCACGGACATCCTGTGTGTGCTGGCAGACACCCACGGACGTCCTGTGTGTACTGAACAGACAGCCCACGTGGGCCAAAATCACCCGAACAGTCCACGGGAAGGGTCAGCGTGCTGAGTCCAAGGACCAACGTGCTTATATGTGTACTGATGGACAGCCACGGATGTCCTACGTGTGCTGACGGAAACACACGGACACACACGACAGCCACATACGTCCTGTGTGTGCTGACAGACACACACGGACGTCTGTGTGTTTTTGCTGACAGACACCCACGGACGTCCTGTGTGTGCTGACGGACACACACGGACACACACAGACAGCCACGGACGTCCTGTGTGTGCTGATGGACACCACGGACGTCCTGTGTGTGCTGGCTGACACCCACGGACGTCCTGTGTGTACTGAACAGACAGCCCACGTGGGCCAAAGATCACCCAAACAGTCCACGGGAAGGGCCAGCATGCTGAGTCCAAGGACCAACGTGCTGATATGTGTACTGATGGACAGCCACGGACGTCATGTGTGTGCTGACGGACACACACGGACACACACGGACAGCCTGTGTGTGCTGGTGGACAACGCCCAGACAGCCACGGACGTCCTGTGTGTGCTGAGTCCAAGGACCAACGTGCTGATATGTGCTGATGGACAGCCATGGACATCCTATGTGTGCTGACGGACACACACGAACACACACGGATAGCCACGGACGTCCTGTGTGTACTGACGGACACCACGGACGTCCTGTGTGTGCTGACTGACACCACGGACGTCCTGTGTGTGCTGACGGACACCCACGAACGTCCTGTGTGTACTGAACAGACAGCCCACGTGGGCCAAAATCACCCAAACAGTCCACGCGAAGGGCCAGCGTGCTGAGTCGAAGGACCAACCAGCTGATATATGTACTGATGGACAGCTACGGACGTCCTGTGTGTGCTGACGACACAGACGGACACAACTGACAGCCTCAGACGTCCTGTGTGTGCTGGCGGACACCCACGGACGTCCTGTGTGTACTGAACAAACAGCCCACGTGGGCCAAAATCACCCGAACAGTCCACGGGAAGTTCAGCGTGCTGAGTCCAAGGACCAACGTGCTGATATGTGTACTGATGGACAGCCACGGATGTCCTACGTGTGCTGACGGACACACACGAACACACACGAGTGCCACAGACGTCCTGTGTGTGCTGACGGACACACACGGACGTCCTGTGTGTTTGCTCACAGACCCGAAGGACGTCCTGTGTGTGCTGACGTAACACACACGGCACATACGGACACACACGAAAGCCACGGACGTCTGTGTGTGCTGATGGACAGCCACAGACAGCCACGGATGTCATGTCCCCGATCCTAGATAGGATCGGCCGGACGGGCCATGGTGCGGGGAGACGCACCAGTCAGGTCATTAGACCTTGAGACAAGCGTATCATGGCCCTGAATGAAGGTTAAGGGCATCAGTCAGCTGAGACTTAACCAGGATACGATGGAAATAAGGGTAAAGGGGCTGGGTGAGTGTTTAGGCAGCTGGACGAGTGTTGGTTTGAGTTCAATCAGCTCGGTTCAGCTGGTAATCAGTTCACCATGATCTGTTCAGCTCACAGGAGCTGGTGGGCTAGCTCAATCAGCTGGGAACAGCTGGGGTCAGCTCAATCCAGTGAACGGTGCGTTCTGGTTCGGATCAGTGTGGGCGAGTCCGGGACGGTTACTGGGCGAGCCGATGGTCCGGGTGCAGGACGGTTCGACCAAATGGGTCTTAGGCTTGGGATAGGGAGCGGGCAAGCTCCCAGAGTGTGAGCTGAGGCTCAGTGATCGATTTGCCAAAGGAAGAAAAGGGGAGAAACCGCCAAGGGCGGTTATGGGACGGTTTTTTGGGAAGAAAGGAAGGATTTTGGTAACTGTTCGCCCAGGCGGTTGGGGACAGTTTAAATCGTCTTCTCTCTCTCATTTCTGATCATTCTGGTCGGTTTTTACTCATTCCACACAGAGAGAAACACAGAGAAAATTCAGAGAGAAAGAGAGACAGAAACTTTGGATCGGCCGATTTGATCCAAGAGATTGTTCTTGAGTGTTCCTGGTGTGTTTGGGCGTGTGATCAAGAGGATGGATTTGAGACAGAAAGACAAGGAGAAGGCAAAGGAGAAAGAGAAGGAAGTCGCCCCTGGAGACCGAACTCCTAAGGTGAGAGGTGTGCCAAGAGTAACCGGACAAGGCCGCGGATGATGGCCGTGTGAGCCTGGCCGGTTTGGATCGATTGGCTACTCCTTACTCTGACTTATTCTACTCTGTTTCTTCTTATATGTTGTGCTATGGAATGGTTTATGTTGTTACAGGAAAGGATTCATTGATCCTAAGGCCTTGGCCTGATCCAATTCCCATGAAAGTCCCTTGTTCTTGTGTGGGCTGTTCATGGCCGAGATCACTATGATCTGAGCCGATTCTTCTGAATCTGTTTATGGGAATATTTTTCTTCTGAATTATCATGAATTATCATGAATTTTATTTGGTATTTGGATCTCTTTTTAAAGGGGTCAGATTTGACATTTTTGATGATTGTTCTTGACTAGATTGGATCCGACCATGCAATGTGATTTGATTCTTGTTTTGTAATCTAACCTTGTGATTGTGTGGTTGTTTGTGTTGGATCCAGGACCAGAAATGGACCGTGGTAAGGGAAAAGCACCATGAGGACCGCGGCCATGGGAAGATGTGTGGTGATTGGGTTGATTCTGAAAATTGTGTGATTATTGTAGCCTATTGTGCAACTTGTGAACTTATGCGATTCTAGTATGTATTCTATTATTTAGGATGATGAATGATGTATGAACCTTGGTTAATATCTATGAAGTATCTATTTTCATTAGTTGATGCTTGATTGTTTAAGTGTGAATGTTGGAACCTCAAAACTCTGAAAAAGACTTAGAATTATTTAACACTTGAACTTGAATATGAAAGATGGAATTGGTTGCATTGTTTGGTGAGGCCGCGGTCTGGTTGGATTGAGGAATCCAGGATCGGGTCTTACAAGTTGGTATCAGAGCATTCTTGATTCTAGGATTTGTTGGGTTATTGGTTCACCACACACTTGGCCGTTTGGACTCATGGTGAGATAGTTGGGTTCTAAGTAATCTTTTCTACTGATTAACTTAGGAGTGATTGAGGTTTGTGTGTTCAGTTGTGGACTAACCTTTTGTTTGTGTTTGTAACTCCTAAGGGAACAAGAAGGTATAAATCTCGGAAAGGAAAGGAGGCGACTGGGGCGTCTGGAGCAGTGGGGCAGGATGGTGCTGAACAGACCGGAGTGTTACCAGCTGGAACCATTCCAACCACAGTGCTACCGGCTCTGGTGGAGCAGGTGGATAATGCCACCGGACTCCCAGTGGGTCCAACTCTTCCTACTGAGGTTAATGAAACTAATGTGGACGAGCAACAAGAGCAAGTCCATGGAGAAGATACTGGGTCATCCAACGTTGGTGCTGGGAGTGGCCAGAATGTTGATGCAAACAATGTTCGGGTCACTGGTGCTGAGGAGGTCATTGAGCCGACCATAAGGGGCTTGGTGGAAGCTATGCAGGTCATGGGAGCTCAGATAGCCTCCTTGACACAGGCGTTCACACCATTGGTGAACTCGTCCGTAGGACAGGCTAATCCCCCGGTTCGGGTGCTGCTGGAGTGACCGATGTTGGTGCTGGCCGTGTGGCCGAGGTGATTGAGATAGACCCACCGGTCAGGCCAGTGCATGGTATGGACTACCTGAAGGTGCTGGAGCATATCTCCAAGTTGGGAACCAAACACTTTGCTGGAAGTGTTGATCCTATGGAGGCGGACGAGTGGAGAACCCGGTTGGTTCGGAACTTCAAGTCCACGCGTTGTCCTGAGGACTACCAGAAGGACATAGCAGTACACTTCCTGGAGGGAGATGCACATAACTGGTGGTTAGCTTTGGACAAGCGTACCAATGGCACCATTGAGCATTTTGCTGACTTTGAGGTTGAGTTCAACCATAAGTACTTTCCTGCTGAGGCGTGGGATCGTTTGGAGTCCAAGTTCCTGGACTTGACTCAGGGACGGAGGACTGTTCGTGAGTATGAAGAAGAGTTCAACCGACTCAGAAGGTATGTGGGAAGAGAACTGGAGGATGAGAAGGTTCAAGTCCGAAGGTTCATCCGAGGCCTAAGGGTGGAACTTCGAACCTACTGTTCTGTTTGTAAGTTCCACACGGTTTCTGAGTTGGTTGAGAGGATGGCCTTGCTGGAGACCAACCTCACCGAGGAGGGTAAGCAGAAGCTGAAGAGTGTGGTGGTATCCTCGGGTCAGAGTGGTGACAAGAAGAGGAAGAGGGACTCGACCGAGGAGGGTAAAACCTCAAGTGGTAGGTCAGAGTGCCCTAAGTGTGGACGATACCACGGTGGAGAGTGCTGGAAGGCCATGGGTGCCTGCACTCGATGTGGTAAGATGGATCACTCAGCCAAGGATTGTCCAAGTCCGTTGGGTGAGTCCAGGACCTGTCACCACTGCGGCCAGAAGGGCCACTACCGCAGGGACTGCCCTAAGTTGCAAGGCAACCAAAGTAAGGGACGTGGGGAGGCTAGCAGGCCAGTTCAGGGACGAGGCCAGACCTCCACACCTCGTGTGTATGAGCTATCCAAGGATGTGGATGGGGCTCGGCCTTTCCAAGCGATCAATGGTAACACTCTAGACTACTACTTTTACAATTCCAGTAGAATTGCATGGTATGGAATCTAGGATGGATAGATATACTTTGATGGGTCTTGTGTAGGGACCTTAAGTATTGGTGGTGTGGAACACACACACTATTTGATACTGGAGCTACACATAGTTTTGTGAGTCCAAGTATGATAGGAAAAGGTTTGTTCCAGTATGGAACATGGGATGGTCCTGAACGAGTGAGTGCGGCCGGAGGGCAAGTTATGAACTCACTCGGTCTGGTTAAGGACATCCCTGTGGTGATCTTGGATAGGCCGATGCCTATAGATCTGATTGTTGTCCCCTTAAGCATCATGAAGTGATCTTGGGCATGGACTGGTTGGGAAAGTATCGGGCAACTCTAGATTGTCACCGGGGAAGGGTGCAACTTGAGAATGAGTTTGGACCCCCGATCAAGTACCAAGGAATCAAGCCAACCTCTTGTAGTTTGGTGGTTTCAGCAGTCCAAGTAGAACGGATGCTTGGAAATGGTTGTGAGGCCTTTTTGGCTACCATTTACACTGATGAGGTTGTAGGGGCCTGTGACCCAGAGGGTATACCGTTGGTTCGAGAATTTCAGGATGTGTTTGGGGCACTACAGGGCATTCCCCCTGATAGGGCTGACCCATTCATCATTGAATTGGAACCTGGAACGGCCCCGTTATCAAAAAGTCCATATAGAATGGCACCAGCTGAGATGGCAGAGCTGAAGAAGCAACTTGAGGAGTTGCTTGAGAAGGGGTTCATACGCCCTAGTGTATCACCTTGGGGAGCACCAGTCCTATTCGTTAAGAAAAAGGATGGTAGCTTTAGGTTGTGCATTGATTATAGGGGTTTGAACAGGGTGACTGTGAAGAACAAGTACCCTTTACCCAGGATTGATGAGTTGTTGGACCAACTCCGTGGAGCCAAGTGGTTCTCCAAGATTGACTTGGCCTCTGGGTATCATCAGATCCCCATTGCACCAGGTGATGTGAGGAAGACAGCATTCCGAACTAGGTATGGTCACTATGAGTTTGTGGTCATGCCGTTCGGACTGACCAATGCACCTGCTGCATTCATGAAGATGATGAACGGCATCTTCAGGGAATACTTGGACGAGTTTGTGATCATCTTCATTGATGATATACTCGTGTATTCCAAGACAAAGGAGGACCATGAAAGACACCTTAGGGCGGTGTTGGGCCGCCTGAGAGAACAGAAGCTCTTTGCTAAGCTAAGCAAGTGTAGCTTCTGGCAGAAGAGCATTGGATTCCTTGGGCATGTGGTGTCTGATAAAGGAGTCTCAGTGGATCAAGATAAGATCAAATGTATCCAGGAATGGCCACAGCCAAAGAATGCTACGGAAGTGAGGAGCTTCTTAGGGTTGGCTGGTTATTACCGGAAATATGTCAAGGGGTTCTCGAGCATAGCTCAACCTATGACTAAGCTGACAGGCAAGGACGTGAGGTTCACATGGTCTGAGGAGTGTGCGAAAAGTTTTGCAGCACTCAAGAACATGTTGACTAATGCACCTGTCCTGGTGTTGCCTGAGGCTGATCAGCCTTATGTGGTGTATACGGATGCATCCATAACTGGTCTTGGTTGTGTTTTGACACAACATGGGAAGGTGATAGCCTATGCTTCCCGGCAGTTAAGGAAGCATGAGGGTAACTATCCAACCCATGATTTGGAGATGGCTGCAGTAGTATTTGCATTAAAGATATGGAGATCATATCTTTATGGTGCCAGGGTGCAAATACTCACAGACCATAAGAGTTTGAAGTACATATTCACTCAGCCTGAGTTAAACTTAAGGCAGAGGAGATGGATGGAATTTGTTGCAGATTATGATCTGGACATAGCTTATCATCCTGGGAAAGCTAACCTAGTGGCTGATGCCTTGAGCCGCAGAAGGGCTGAAGTGTCATCTGAGAGGGAGGCGGATGAACTGGAAGGGATGATCAGGTCCTTGAACCTCAATACCTTGGTTGGTTCAGATGAGCCACTGGGATTGGAGGCGGTGAACCAGGCCGATCTCCTGACCAGGATCAGGCAAGCTCAGGGCCTGGATGAAAATCTAAAGAAGGTAGCCGCCAATGACAAGACTGAGTACCAGACAACTGACAATGGTACCATCTTGGTCAATGGTAGGGTCAGTGTTCCTAATGATAAGGAACTCAAAGAAGAGATTATGAGACAGGCTCATAAGTCCAAGTTTTCAGTTCATCCTGGACTGAACAAAATGTATAGGGATCTGAAAAGGTACTACCATTGGGTGAGGATGAAATCTGATGTTGCAGAGTGGGTGGCTAAGTGTCCCACTTGTCAACTGGTGAAGGCAGAACATCAGGTTCCCAGTGGTCTACTTCAGAACCTACCCATACCAGAATGGAAATGGGATCACATCACAATGGACTTTGTGACTGGATTTCCCACGACCAGGAATAAGAAAGATGCGGTATGGGTTGTGGTTGATCGGCTGACCAAGTCGGCTCATTTCCTACCCATCAAGAAAGGGGATGGGGTCGACAGGATAGTGCAAGTGTACCTAGACGAGATAGTGAGGTTGCATGGTGTTCCAGCAAGCATTGTCTCGGACAGGGATCCAAGATTTACATCTTATTTCTGGCAGGCTTTCCAAAAGGCCTTGGGAACCAGAGTGAATATGAGCACATCTTATCATCCTCAAACGGATGGGCAGTCTGAAAGGACAATCCAAACCTTAGAGGATATGCTAAGGGCATGTGTGTTAGACTGGGGAGAGTCTTGGGAAAAACACTTACCTTAGTGGAGTTTGCTTATAATAACAGCTTCCATACAAGCATTGGTATGTCGCCATATGAGGCTTTGTATGGTAGGCCGTGCAGGACACCCCTATGCTGGACCCAAGTGGGGGAGCGTAGCATGTTGGGACCTGAGATTGTAGAACAGACCACTGAGAAGATCAGGATGGTCAAAGAGAAGATGAAAGAGGCGCAGGACCGCCAAAAGAGCTATGCGGACAAGCGTAGGAAACATCTTGAGTTTGAGGTCAATGACCTGGTGTATCTCAAGATGATTACCTTTAAGGGTAGGACCAGGATTTCTGGACGAAAGAAACTGGACCCTAGGTACTTGGGTCCATTCAGGATCATAGAGAGAGTGGGTGCAGTGGCATACAAGTTGGACTTGCCATCGGCAATGGATGCATACCACAATGTGTTCCATGTATCCCAACTCCGGAAATGCTTGTCTGAACAAGACATTGTCTTGCCTGAGGTTCCTGCTGACCTTGGTAAGGACCTGACTTTGGAAACCTTGCCGGTTCGGATTGTGGATCGGTCAGAGAAAGCTATGAGAAAGAAGACAGTTCCCATGATCAAAGTGGTGTGGGATTACAATGGTAAAGACCTCATCACTTGGGAAACAGAAGCAAAGAAAACAATGTATCCGGAGTGGTACCGACAATTTCTTCCTGATGAAACACTTAACATGGATTCGAGGACGAATCCCAAGTTAGTAGGATCGGCCGGACGGGCCTTGGTGCGGGGAGACACACCAGTCAGGTCATTAGACCTTGAGACAAGCGTATCATGGCCCTGAATGAAGGTTAAGGGCATCAGTCAGCTGAGACTTAACCAGGATACGATGGAAATAAGGGTAAAGGGGCTGGGTGAGTGTTTAGGCAGCTGGACGAGTGTTGGTTTGAGTTCAATCAGCTCGGTTCAGCTGGTAATCAGTTCACCATGATCTGTTCAGCTCACAGGAGCTGGTGGGCTAGCTCAATCAGCTGGGAACAGCTGGGGGTCAGCTCAATCCAGTGAACGGTGCGTTCTGGTTCGGATCAGTGTGGGCGAGTCCGGGACGGTTACTGGGCGAGCCGATGGTCCGGGTGCAGGACGGTTCGACCAAATGGGTCTTAGGCTTGGGATAGGGAGCGGGCAAGCTCCCAGAGTGTGAGCTGAGGCTCAGTGATCGATTTGCCAAGGAAGAAAAGGGGAGAAACCGCCATGAGAGAAAGAAGAAGGGAAACTTGGATCGGCCGATTTGATCCAAGAGATTGTTCTTGAGTGTTCCTGGTGTGTTTGGGCGTGTGATCAAGAGGATGGATTTGAGACAGAAAGACAAGGAGAAGGCAAAGGAGAAAGAGAAGGAAGTCGCCCCTGGAGACCGAACTCCTAAGGTGAGAGGTGTGGCCAAGAGTAACCGGACAAGGCCGCGGATGATGGCCGTGTGAGCCTGGCCGGTTTGGATCGATTGGCTACTCCTTACTCTGACTTCTTCTACTCTGTTTCTTCTTATATGTTGTGCTATGGAATGTTTTATGTTGTTACAGGAAAGGATTCATTGATCCTAAGGCCTTGGCCTGATCCAATTCCATGAAAGTCCCTTGTTCTTGTGTGGGCTGTTCATGCCGAGATCACTATGATCTGAGCCGATTCTTCTGAATCTGTTTATGGGAATATTTTTCTTCTGAATTATCATGAATTATCATGAATTTTATTTGGTATTTGGATCTCTTTTTAAGGGGTCAGATTTGACATTTTTGATGATTGTTCTTGACTAGATTGGATCCGACCATGCAATGTGATTTGATTCTTGTTTTGTAATCTAACCTTGTGATTGTGTGGTTGTTTGTGTTGGATCCAGGACCAGAAATGGACCGTGGTAAGGGAAAAGCACCATGAGGACCGCGGCCATGGGAAGATGTGTGGTGATTGGGTTGATTCTGAAAATTGTGTGATTATTGTAGCCTATTGTGCAACTTGTGAACTTATGCGATTCTAGTATGTATTCTATTATTTAGGATGATGAATGATGTATGAACCTTGGTTAATATCTATGAAGTATCTATTTTCATTAGTTGATGCTTGATTGTTTAAGTGTGAATGTTGGAACCTCAAAACTCTGAAAAAGACTTAGAATTATTTAACACTTGAACTTGAATATGAAAGATGGAATTGGTTGCATTGTTTGGTGAGGCCGCGGTCTGGTTGGATTGAGGAATCCAGGATCGGGTCTTACAACGGACGTCCTGTGTGTGCTGGCGGACACCCACTGACGTCCGTGTGTACTGAACAGACCGCCCAACGTGTGGCCAAAACCCACCCAAACATTCCACGAGAAGAGCCGCGTGCTGAGTCCAAGGACCACCGTGCGATATGTTACTGAGGACAGCCAACGGACATCCTGTGTGTCCTGACGACATCCTGTTGTCCTGACGGACACAGACGGACACACATGAAAGCCACGGACGTCCTTGTGTGCTGGCGACACCCACGGACGTCCTGTGGTGTACTGAACAACAGCCCACGTGGCCAAAATCACCCGAACAGTCCACGGGAAGGGTCAGGTCTGAGTTCAAGGACCAACGTGCTGATAATGTGTATGATGACAGCCACGGATGTCCTAACTTGGCTGACGGACACACACGAACACACACGGACAGCCACCGACGTCCTGTTGTGTGATGACGGACACACACGGACGTCCCTGTGTGTTTGCTGACAGACACCCAAGGACGTCCCTGTGTGTGCGGACGGACAGCAGGTGCGGTGTCACTGGGACGGACAGAGATAACTCGGGGCTGGGGACAGGCTCGGGGGGCAGAAAGGGGGGAAGCGTGGGTGGCTTTCCCGATTACCCCGTTGCACTGTGTGTGCCGACGTGATTCCTCTCGCCGTTGCTTCGGTTCTGTTATCTATTTCGCCGTTTTTCCCTCTGACCTTACTTTATGTCCTAGTGGTTCGCGACCTACGGACGTCGTGTGGTCTGTGTGCTTTTTTTGACATCTGTGGTCTGAATGACAGCCTATAGTGTGGTGTATACAGTGTTCCACTGACGGTGTGGCCGTTCTAGTACCTTGCCGTTGCCTCGTCTTTCGTGGCTGACGGACTCTGTGGTCTCGGCTTTGCCAGGACCATGTGGCTATGGACACATAGGACTTCCTTGTGTGTACTGACTAGACACCACATGCGTCCTGCTCACTCAAACATACCACCCGAAGACCAGCCGTGCCACTCGCAGACCAACGTGCCCTGAGAGTACTTTGAACAGTCAAAACCGACTTATTGCGTCTCTTGACGGTGCTGACACACACTCCAACGGACGTCCTGTGTGTGCTGGCGGACACCCACGGACGTCCTGTGTGTACTAAACGATCTCACGTCGCGTGGTACACAGCACATTTGTGGCCCACACAGTGGGCACCCATATAGCCGGATGTCCAAGGTGAAGGACGGACCAGCACACTGAGTCCAAGGACAACTTGCTGATATGTGTACTGATGGACACCACGGACGTCATGTGTGTGCTGACGGACACACACAGACACCCTGTTGTGTCGGGTGGCCAGCCAAGACAGCCACGGACGTCCTGTGTGTGCTGACTTCCAC
>NW_026016102.1:22500-25000 GCF_020379485.1 Brassica napus | reverse complement strand
ACGGATCAGTACACGGAAAGTCCACGGGAAGGGCCAGCTGCTGAATGTGTGGTCAGCATGCTGATATGAGTTAAGTAGGATCAGTACAGGGATCAGTACACGGATCAAGTACACGGACAGTCCACGGGAAGGGCAGCATGCTGAATGTGTGTGGTCAGGCATGGTGATATGAGTTCAGTACACGGATCAGTACATTGGATATACACGGGGACAGTCACGGGAAGGGCCCAGCTGGCTGATAGTACTGACAGCATGCGATAGTCAGTACACGGATCCAGTCCACGGAACGTCTGTGTGTGCTAACGGACGGCACGGACGTCCTGAGTGTGCTGACGGACGTCCTGTGTGTACTGAACAGACAGCCCACGTGGGCAAGCCAAATCACCCGAACAGTCCACAGGAAGGGCCAGCATGCTGATATGTGTACTGACGGACGAGAACGGAGTACTGTGTTGACGGACGGACGGGCCACGAACGTCCTGTGTGTGCTGACGGACGTCCTTGTGTGTACTGGGACGCTGGGTGTATGACGGACACACGGACACACACGGGACAGCCAACGGACGTCCTGCGTGTGCTGACGGAGCCTTTGTGTGGCTGACGGACGTCCTGTGTGTACCGAGGACGTCCTGCGGGGTGCCGGACACATGGACACACACGGCCAGCACAGACGTCCTGCCGGTGCACCTGACGGAAGACTCCATATGAACGCCGTGCTTGAAACAGAGATGGGATCCTGTGTGATGCTGGAACGAAGACGTCTGTGTGCACTGGAACGGGAGGACAGTCACGGAGAGGGCCAATGCCTGATATGTGTGGTCAGCATGCTGATATGAGTTCAGGTTACGGATCAGTACACGGATCAGTACACGGGACAGTCACGGGAAAGGGCCAGCAGCTGATACTGTGTGGGTCAGCATGCTGATATGAATTCAGTACACGGATCAGTCAACGAGATCAGTACACGGATAGTCCACGGGAAGGGCCAGCATGCTGATATGTGTGGTCAGCATGCTGATATGAGTTCAGTATACGGATCAGTACACGGACAGTCCACGGGAAGGGCCAGCATGCTGATATGTGTGGTCAGCATGCTGATATGAGTTCAGTACCGGATCAGTCCACGGATCAGTACACGGACAGTCACGGGAAGGGCCAGCATGCTGATATGTGTGGTCAGCATGCTGATATGAGTTCAGTATACGGATCAGTACACGGATCAGTACACGGACAGTCCACGGGAAGGGCCAGCATGCTGATATGTGTGGTCAGCATGCTGATATGAGTTCAGTACACGGAATCAGTCCACGGATCAGTACACGGACAGTCCACGGGAAGGGCCAGCATGCTGATATGTGTGGTCAGCATGCTGATATGAGTTCAGTATACGGATCAGTACACGGATCAGTACACGGACAGTCCACGGGAAGGGCCAGCATGCTGATATGTGTGGTCAGCATGCTGATATGAGTTCAGTACACGGATCAGTCCACGGATCAGTACACGGACAGTCCACGGGAAGGGCCAGCATGCTGATATGTGTGGTCAGCATGCTGATATGAGTTCAGTACACGGATCAGTACACGGATCAGTACACGGATCAGTACACGGACAGTCCACGGGAAGGGCCAGCATGCTGATATGTGTGGTCAGCATGCTGATATGAGTTCAGTACACGGATCAGTACACGGATCAGTACACGGACAGTCCACGGGAAGGGCCAGCATGCTGATACGTGTACTGACAGCATGCTGATATGAGTTCAGTACACGGATCAGTCCACGGACACAGTCTGTGTGTGCTAACGGACAGGCACGGACGTCCTGCGTGTGCTGACGGACGTCCTGTGTGTGTACTGAACAGACAGCCCACGTGGGCCAAAATCACCCGAACAGTCCACAGAAGGGCCAGCATGCTGATATGTGTACTGACGGACGATCACGGACGTCCTGTGTGTACTGACGGACGGCCACGGACGTCCTGTGTGTGCTGACGGACGTCCTGTGTGTACTGAGGGACGTCCTGTGTGTACTGACGGACACACGGACACACACGGACAGCCACGGACGTCCTGCGTGTGCTGACGGACGTCCTTTGTGTGCTGACGGACGTCCTGTGTGTACTGACGGACGTCCTGCGTGTGCTGACGGACACACGGACACACACGGACAGCCACGGACGTCCTGCGTGTGCTGACGGACGTCCTGCGTGTGCTGACGGACGTCCTGTGTGTGCTGACGGACGTCCTGTGTGCACTGACGGACACACGGACACACACGGACAGCCACGGACGTCCTGCGTGTGCTGACGGACGTCCTGTGTGTACTGAACAGACAGCCCACGTGGGCCAAAATCACCCGAACAGTCCACGGAGCGTGCTGATATGTGTACTGATGGACAGCCGGACGTCCTGTGTGTGCTGACGGACGGCCACGGACGTCCTGTGTGTGCTGACGGACACACACGGACGTCCGTGTGTACTGAACAGACAGCCCACGTG
>NW_026016101.1:0-22974 GCF_020379485.1 Brassica napus | reverse complement strand
TACATTTATTAAATCTACTCGGTTGTTGTATTTATGGTTATTACGTTGTTTGTATAAGTTTTAATATTGTCTATGTAAATATACTTTTACATTAATTTTCTCTATACTTTCGTAAAGTAATCTTATTCTCTAAAATTCTTTGGATTTTATATAATTCCTATACTGCAAAAAAAATTATATATCTGATCTTATCCGTAAAAGCATATTATTTCCATAAGTTGAAAAAGAAAAAAATCATTTACTTTTTTCCACATCATGTGTGTTAATGTGATCGTCATAGCATTGTTGTGGCATTTATCCATGTTTACGAGCGATAGCGATAAAGTTATGCCAGGTAATCGAGTTTTAAATTATTGGATAGGAACTTTCCATAAATTATCATTTTTCCTAGTATTTTTCAAAAACTTATATATGAAATTTAATGTCTTGCATGTGTAGTGCTATAACTAGATATATAATAATTAAATATCTGAATCCAATTTTGATATAAATCCGTATAAAAATTTTGAAATGATATATCATATAACAGCTTAAGAATAATTTTTTTGATACTTATAGAGTTTTTTTTTTATAAAAGACAATCGCATTCTTCATTATAGGTGTTTTCAAAAACAGGAAATATAGATGGTAACCTGTGTCAAGTGGTTATAAAAAAAAAAGTTTAGGACGTAATCACATTTATGTTTGATCTACTTGTCATGCAAAACTAAAATCACCCTACATAGATATGAATTACTGTTTTTCGGTCCATTTGAATATTCGGGAAGAAGATGTATCTGTAGACTGCATCTTTCATCCGAAGATTAGGTATGTGTCTTTTAATACACTCTGGTTTAACTTTTTTTTTCAAAAATCAAAAAAAAAAGGAAATATATATCACATCTCTTTTATTATTACATAATTATAAAATATTATTGATATTGTTTAAAATTATGTATTAAATATAAAGTCAATATGAATCTAATTATCTAATTTATAAGAAAAAAGCTCCAGTTTGGATTTGGAATAGCAAAACATTGGATGCTCCAATTTCCGATACACTGCTCATTTCTCCGATCAGAAGTTGTTGGATGTTGAGACACCCATATTTGATCGTAGCATATAGACCCATTAAAAATACATTTTGGCCATACAAACTTTATGATAAAAAACATCTATGAGAAATTAAACAAAAGTGTTACAAAAAAGAGAAATTAAACAAATGTCACTTGATGGAATTGATGAGAAGCCCTCACTCTCAAGTCTTCAAGACACAACCGAAAATATGGACGCAGGTTTGATATAAAACAAAACAGTACAAGAGTTATTACAAAATTTTTTTTTTTTTTTTTTTTGTGCCTACGAGTTATTACAAAAGCTTAAAAGTTATTTTTGAGTCTAGATGCCGGCATCATAATTCTATGTTCGGACCAGACCATATCGAATTTCACCTCAGAATTCAATTTCCAATTCTATGTTACGGTCTTATCCGTCCGTAACATACGTAACTATAAGAATGAAATATGTGCTATATATATACCAAAAAGACTCTTCTATACAGTTCAAACTTTGGATTTAACTAAAATCTTAGAACACTTTCATGAATTTTCACCAATCTATACTTCTTGTCTCCCAACCCGTGCTTCAATGTATATATATATGTGATAGACTGGTTCAAATCATCACATATACATCAATAATTTTTAGCTTAGCTCCACATGTGCCAAAAAGTTGGAGACGTATGCCTACGGTGACAAGAAAACTAAGATACACGATTGAATAAATGAGAATATTTCATTGTATTTGTATGTGAGAACATCCATTGTTATTTTTATGCGTCTGTGATTTCTCCCGGATTTAATACTTCGGACACATTGAATTTTGTATGGATAAATCATATGAGATATTTTTGACTTTTCGATTGTTGGACTCATTGTGTTCCTATGGGAAGGGAAGGGTGACTTAAAACTCCAGAATACAAACTTGTTATATAATAATGGTCATGAGCCACGGATCACGGGAAATCAGTTTTAGTATTATTAGTTCGTTTTAATTTAGTCACATGTTTAGTAACTAAATCATTCAAGATACGCTAAATTTCTTCTTCTTTTTTTTTTAAACGTGAAAGTTACTAAACCACATAGTATAAGCAAAAAAATTGAAACTATAAAAGGAAGATAATCAACCATAAACAAATACCCCAAGATTGGAGCCATAAGGTGATAAACTTCAGGTCCCCAGCACATATTTCCTTATGAGAAAGGGAGAAGCAAGAAACTTAAGATTGAGGGTCCTTAAGTTGTTGGGATAGTAGCAAAACCTGTCCTAGACATACATATGAAAAACTAGCCTATAATCCCTTAGAATTAAAAAATAATTTATGTAAACATAAATCTCTAATTTTTTTTAAAAAACATTTACTTAATTTGTTGTTGATGACCTTCATTCGGGTATTTGAAGGTTTTGATCCTGTTTCAATTTGGGTATTTCTGTTTCGGTTCGGTTATTCGGTTTATGTTGTTTTGCCTAGGCTAATTACAGTGTCAATTAAAACACGTTAACACACCATTTTCGACAGAAACTGGTATTCTTTTCACCACTAGGAGCACCTCCATCGACAGATTATTGATGGGTTCTAACCAATTTTTAAAAAATCAAAAAATCAAGAAGAAAATATTTGTATCAGAATAAGTTCTTGCAGAAATTATTTTTGGAACGTTTTAGACTCTTCAGTACAGATGTCCTTTTTTAATTGAATAACTTTTTTTATAAAATTCAAAATTAAAATAAAAAACTAAACCATTATTAAAGTATTAATATTTTTATCATTAAGAAACTAAAGTGAGTACCTCTACCATTAGAGGTGCTCTAATAAAACTCCATGCATTATTTTATTTTAGCATATGATAAGATTATAAGTAAAACGTTTCATAACGAAACTATCTCAATTAAGAAAATAATATAGATTGATTCATTTGATTGGCATACAATGTCTAGAAAGAAATTTCATAAAGATGGAACGAGTGAATATCGTCAGATCAACGGAATTATAAGTGAAGAGAAAGCTAGAAAAAGGGATGAATCTATTTGAATGCACAATGTCGTGGTGATTTCATGATAATTAGTCACAAACATTTCAATAATAGTAATAATGTTACTCATATCACCATCTAAAGTTATTGGTCGAGAAGATAACTAATAATATTGTCATTGACATAATGCACAAGTTTCTTTTAATCGAGACTTTGACTATGGCGTCGTCCATCGAGTTTGAAAGTTTCAGTTAAATAGTATTATTATTATTATAAAAAAA
The DNA here is from genome assembly GCF_020379485.1 of Brassica napus. NCBI lineage: Eukaryota > Viridiplantae > Streptophyta > Magnoliopsida > Brassicales > Brassicaceae > Brassica > Brassica napus. Next base: position 19,682 of record NW_026016101.1, on the reverse strand, counting down.
AAACTTAACAATAACAAAGACTTTATCATAATTTGAATTTTATGATGAGATAATGAAAATGTGTACTTTAAAAAGTGACTATGGTTATAGTATTTTTCAGTGCGCATGCAGGAATCTTTAACCTCCCACTATTTACATTTACCTTCAACGGAGATCCCATTCCCCACGTGACTATACATTTGGTTTTAGAAAAAATGGACTATTTTAAAAAGCTAGTATATTTATTAGACGGATTATTAATTGATAGACCCCGTCACATAAATACTATGTCTTGTTAACTCAACTGCAAAAATACACAAAGTGAAGTTTATAGATCCCCTAGAAGTTGTATGTTCGAGACTTCGAGTAATCAATACTTTATTATTTTTATGGCGTCGGGTTTGAAAAAAATTACGAGTTTCGGTTTACTTTAAGGTAATAAAAAACTCACCAAAGGAATATGAAAACAAGTTCTGTATACATATGCTATCAATTTTATATATATCTGAAGATATTATGACTTTGTAATTTGTATACATTTTTAGCTAAAAAAACACCAGACGACAAATCAGAAACATAGTTAGATAGTGATAAGCTCACAATAAAAAATATATGCATATTTTACCAAATAAATAAATATGCATATGACATTGTTGGATCACTCTCTTCCTTAAGAGTTAAAAGTACTGCTTCATATATGCTAAATTTGACTAACCAACACAATATAATAACCGACTTTATTTAATGCTACGGGCACATACTATTAGTTACTGAGAGCGTGATTAGGGAAGTACGAGAAGGAGTCTCTCATATTAAAAGTAAGGACATGATTAACTCCGGTCTTTTAACCGGGATTCTTAACTCTGATTTAACATTTTTTTTTTTGTTTTGTTTTATTTTTTTTTACACTTTTCGGTTAAAAAACGGTTTCTTATATCTCTTATTAAAAGACAGTTCTTAATTTTTTCTAAGTTAAAAATTAAGAAAAATTAAAAATCGTCTCTTAACGCGAAGATAAAAACTCTAATTAAGAGACTAGAGATAACCAGGTCTAATAGAGATATGGTAAATAGATGAGAAACGTTTTTTTCATGATGAGAACTTTGAAGAAGATATGAGAGATGATCTCTCCACTTGCCTCATCCTGAGTGGTTACTTGTACTTTTAATATACATGATTAATTGATTGGTGAGAGACTTACCGTTAATGTGTAAACTTTAAATCGTGAAGACTTATGCGTTAATGGGCCTCTAATGTTAATCCTGTGAAGATCTAGGCTTTTTGACTCTATAGCCAGAAACTAAAAGGGGTTAGTTAAGATTTCATGAGTTTTTGTGGCAGACAACGACTTATTTACTAGACATTGCTGTTTATGATTCTGTGTTGAAATTAATTATCTACTGTCGTAGAAGTCGTAGTATACTTTAATCACGGTTCCGTAATTATTCGTGGGGTTTTTCGACTGCCAGAGTCAAATCCAAGTATGCTCTATGGTCTAGAGTTTGGATTTTATTGTAGCATGACTAGTTTCGAAAGTCACAAAAGAAAGTCCAACGTCATGTATACGTACCTCCACAACATCAATCCGTCATATGAATTCATCTAGTAGCGATTGCTAGGCTAGATGCATAGGTCCTAATATCTCCGTTTAATTTTAAGATGTCAAACTACTTTTAAATGTATTCCACTACCCTACATAAAATCCAGTATACCGTATCTTCAATTTATAATTTCACTTTTGCCAAAATCATTCAATACGTAGTAGCAGTAAAATTCTTTAAACACAACAACGGGAAATGCTAGAGTTTTCGTCATTTTTGTTTGTCCCCAGTCCCCAATCTATAGCTACATTCTACAACATGAAGCAACGCTACTTAGTGGAATCGAACTCGTGTGGGGTGACCGCAAAGGTGGACTTTTTAACCTTGGACTTTTTCCTAATTTTCATCATTTTATAACGCAAGAAGTAAACTTAGTTCCTATGTAAAAAAATGTGATTTTACAAACTAGATCTTCTTGATAAGTTAAAAAGGGGCGCTGGCATATTGTGGAAAGAATATAACGACAATTATCTCAGATATAAAGAAGCAAGTGATCCTTGTGTTTTTTTCAAGATTGATTGATTGCTCCCATATTTGCGAGAGATATTATCGATCGTCTAATAAGTGTATCCCAAACCTGCAATATAAACACAAGATAAGTACTTATATTCTCTAATAAAAAGTGAATTTGTATCAGTTTCTTTTGAATTGAATGTTAAATGAATTCAAAAAATTCCTATTACTAGTGCTTCCTTTTTTAAGTTCTTCTATACAAAACTTTGCTAACAAAATACTTTGCTTCTATACTTCTCATTGCTCTATCTTTGTCTAGTGGCAAACCAGAATCTCAACCCTCTTTCTAGGCCATTATCCTTCATCCTCTTCATAATGGAAAATTTATTTCTCACAGTTTTATCAATCATCTTTGTCAAAAGAGCTGTTGGAGAAGCTGTCTCTCCATGCCTTCTTCTATTTCTCTCCCTCCAGATGCTATGGACTGTTACTTGGAAAGCATATCTCACAGTGTATAATTGAAGTTTATTCTGGCCCGAGCTCATGAGGAACTGCAGAATCTCTGACCAGCACTCTGTGGATTGGATCCAAGCACACCTTTCACTAGCTCTTCCCATATTGTTTTGAATATGAGCACTCAAAGAAGAGATGTCCGACCGTTTCTAATGGCTCTTGGCAGAAGATACATGACAGATCCACATTCCCATTCCAATCTTCATACGGCTTCCCGTTGACGATCTATCTCGAACTGCTAGCCAACCAAAAACGAGAATTTTGGTGTTGCATTCTGAAACCATACTGCCTTATGCCATTCATTCTCTCTATGCTTCTCCCTAGTGATATGTCACGTTTTACTAGTAGAAAACCATCTCTTAAACTTTCCACTGCCATTTTTCCATAGTGAGAGATCCTCTTCTCCTTGTACCATTTTCTCTTTTATTTTCACAATTTCCTCTTCTATATCATTTAGAACCTGAATTCTTGGGTCCTCCTTCTATGGTTTCTGCAGTCAGCCACCTTCGCATCTACAGCTATACCCATATCAATATACCCTCTGTTCTCTAAAAGATCATTCAAAACAGCCAGATTATACCACCTCTCATGCCAGAAAGAAGCTCTTCTTCCATTACCCACTTCAACCTTATATAACTTCTTTGCAATTTCTCTATATTTCAAGATCTTCTTCCACATCCAAGAACCTACAGACGCTTCTCTAATGTCCAGAACGATTCTTTCCGTATGAGATACACATGTATCCACGTGACCCATAGCGAGTTAGCTGAAAGAATTCTCCAAACAAGCTCCAGCACACTTACTATATTCATTTCCCTCAAAGATCTAATTCCCATACCTCCTTCCTTTTTCATTTTACGACCTCTGTCCAGGCAATCTTTTCTTTTTTGCTGTTTAGCTCCGGCCCTGACCACAAGAAAGCAGAACATAACCTTTCAATTTCCCTTATGCACCACTAGGTAGTCTAAAGGCTGCCATCCAAAAGCTTGTAAGGCTAGCAATGACTGAATTGATCAGTTGAACTCTTCCAGCATATGATAGAAAGCGCCATGTCCACGATCCAATTCTCTTCCTAATCTTCTCTACCAAAGAAGAAAAATCGTTTACCGTCATGCATTTTGTCAATAATGGAAGTCCCAAATATCTAACAGCGAGCTTCCTGCTTCAAAAGGGAAATGATTCAAGATTTCCTCCTGCTTTGAGCTGTGAATCCTGCCATGAAGAGAGTGGACTTCTCTAAACTGATCTTTAGCCCTGACATTTTATCAAACTCCTCAATACCTCTAGGATCCCCTCCTCACTGATCTCTTGTTCCCTCGACAAATACCATCAAATCATCAGCAAAACATAAGTGTGTAAGACTTATGTTTTTGCATTTAGGATGATATCCTACAAGTCCTTTCGCTGCTGCATCATCAAGCATTTTCGAGAGGACATTCATACATATAACAAATAGGTATGGTGAGAGAGAACATCCCTGCCTCAATCCCCTCCACTTTGAAAGTATCCCGCTAGTTCTCCGTTCACTTGGATAGAGAAGGAAGCCGTTTGTAACACAGAGAGTGATCCAGTGAATAAACTTCTCAGGCAGTCCAAGAGCTTTTAATGTGTTGAGAAGAAAAGGCCATTGTACCGAGTCAACGCCTTGGATATATCAATCATCGTAGCACCTCTTGGAGATATTGTCTCTTTGTGATAATCCTTCACTATCTCTGTTGCCAGCAAACACATTTCCATCAGAAGTCAGTCTCGCTTTTATAAATGCTGACTGATTACTCGAGATACATTGAGGTAGGATCTCCTTCAGCCTGTTTGCTATAATGTTCGATATCACCTTATATAACACATTGCAACAGGATATGGGGTGGTAACCTCTTCTTTCTTGCCTCTTTTTCTCCGGTATCAGCGCGCTAATATAGTTGAGTTTATCCCTCGGCAGAAATCCCTTGATGAAAAAAGACTGGACTGCTATGGTGACATCATCTCCAATGACTGACCATGCCTCCTTAAAGAACTCAGCCGTGTATCCATCAGGTCTGGTAACTTACTCCCGACATGTGGAATAAGACCTCCTTAAATCTCTTCTCTTGTTACTTCCTTTTCCAACTTTCCACAATCCATACTGCTGCATTGAAACCCCAATAATTCTCTCATCCTCTCCACTGTTGCTCCTTCAAAATCATCCGGTATTGTAGTCATAAACTCAGTAAAAAAAATCTCTCTGCTTCCACCTTAATCTCTGCATCAGTCTTTGCAATAGTTCCATCAGACCTCATTCTTCTTGAATACTATTTTCTCACTTCTCTGACCTTTATTGCATTGTAGAAAGATCTATTATTGCCATCGCCAACTTGCAGCCAATGCAGTTTTTGCCCTCTTTTTGTAAAACTCTTCCTCCAAATCTGCTAGTCTTTTCCACTTATCATATGCTTTCACTTCTTCGCGTATAGCATCTTGATTTGGTCTCTCTACTGTAGCTTTCTACTTATCAACATAGCTCTATATAAGCTTTCTCGAGCTCGTTTTGGTAAGTCCCCCAGCTTCTCCTTACTCAGCGTTCTCAAAGGCTTGCTTCAAGGCCTTGAGCTGTTTTGTCAGTTAAACATTACATAAGTGGAATGGACCAAGCTTCATTCTCTCTCCAATGCCTTTTCCACTAGAGGTATGAACTCTGGCATCTTTGCAATTGGATTTGAGAACTTAAATGGTTTCCTCTTCTTCTCTTCATTCACTTCAAGCTGAATCCTAAATCGCAAGTGATCTGAGCATCCCCCTGGCTCAAATACACAGTACGCTTTTGATGAATTCAGCCATTCTTCATTTATCAAACCCGATCCATTTTTTTACAGATTAGACCTTTCTCTATTTTGTTGCACCAAGTGAATTTGGTCCTTGATACCCCATGTATCAGTTTCTTTGTGTTAATCTATCTACTCACAGTAAACTTTCCCTTTGAGCCACCGATAGCGAGCAAGAAGGGTTATCCACTGAGAAGGAAATGGGAGAATACAGCTCCCTGTTGACAAAATCAGAATGGTTAAGGAATACATGGCAGTTTCCTCCGATCAGAGATTAACTATGTACCAAGAACGCAAGTTTCCTCCGATCAGAGATTAACTATGTACCAAGAACGCAAAATACAAGGCGGATAGCCTCGCAGCAGTGCAAGGACACAACGTCTTTCGTTGTTCACATGGATGCAGATCTCCTGATGTATTTACAGATTCAGTATGAGTCTGTAAAAGTCGATGATAAAAAAAAAGGAAAATACATGAGTTTAAAACATCTATATTTTATGTTCGATTGTTTTTTTACCACTTTTGTTTGTGTGAATAAATGCATGAACGCTCATTGTTCGTAAGGCCCCAAAGGTTTATCGTTTTATCCATCGAACCCGTAGCCAAAGCTGTTAATCACAGATCATAAAAAAGTGAGAATGATTACAAAAACAAAATATGAAATGCTTAAGGACAGTAAGAGAGAGATATATAAGTACATTGGGTGCGGAAATGTTGCATGAGATGGAGGAGGCCTCCTTAGTCTTAAGTCAGAATCTAAAACCTGACTGTGCGGCGCGTATATCAAAAACTTTCATGGTTCCATCCTCAATACTTACCTAAGAGGAACAGTTGGTAAGAAAATGTTTTTAAAATGAACTACATAACACCAGATTGTCTATAATAAGAGCAAAGGGAAGTGAAGCTCTCACCACAGAGGAATGTTCACTGTGGGGATTCCAGGCTAAGGTTTCAACATCAGTCATGACAGACCATTTGAAACCCAAGTGTGAAGGTTGTCTTCCGTCTTTCTGACAACAATAATATACACAACTCATGTTAATGATAAAAAAATTGGAACATTGCGAGATAGAACATGGAAGAAGGAGTTACAATACAAACAGTCTGATCAAACGACCAACTGAGAAGCACTTCTGGGGCATAATGGTTCCCAAAACCGCTTGAACCTGTGAGCCAAACAAAACAGTAAACCATTAGGATATATGTCCTCAGAACTAGCATATGTATGAGTCCATATTTTTTTCTCTTTTGTGTGATGTTCCATAGTAATCTTACATTGCCATAGAATTACGACGAGTTTGATGAGTCACAACCTGCTTCTTAATCTTTTCTTTCTTGCTCTTACCTTTCTTATTCTTCTTTTCCTTACTAATCTTCATCTCCTCTGTTCCTCCTAGTTGTTACACAAGGTAGCACCTCGTCCACCTACATCATTAAAATAACCTTATCAGCAGCACTCTCATTGTTTGATCAGATTAAACAACATAAATACAAAGATAGTTTACCATACAACGTCAATGATCCCATATCTCTATTGTCCGGTGTTTCCTTTGATCCATAGCTACAAAAGTTCCCTGCCAATACCAACGCAAAACACAGCATGGTAAGAGTGATATATTCCTCCATAGCAAGAATAAATCTAACCTTTTCGCCTCCTCTGAGAGGACAATAAATCCAAGCAGTAACACAATGGAAACTCCGTATAACTATTGTAGATGAACATACATGTTCGGTGACCCATTCGATGATTCCTATTACACATAAAACTGAACATTACATATTCCTCGTACACATAAACCTGGTCACATAGCTTTCATATGATCCCCCAATACTAGACATTTACACCTACAGAAACGAGTAGGATCCAACTCATACTTGGATAATAAAGATCCCTAAGCCCAGAGTTGAAGAATTGAATGTCTAAGTCCAACCCAGCAACAAAAAGAAAGGCAGCTTCAATGTGGAAAAACTCGGTTCTCTACCAAAGAGGCAACAAAAACTGAACATACCATCATCCTCTTCATCATAGTTATCCATGTTGAGCTCTTCAATCCATCAGCTACCTCATCAACCTCCAATCGATAGAAGCCTTCTTTCTATTGGAAGATTTACCAAAACCTTGCTGCTACGGCTTTGGCATGATTAACTTCACTAATCTCCATCTCATTTCTTTCTTCTTTTTCATCCTCGTGACTCCCATCCACACTGTTCCCAAGTAACCAGTTTCATATCATCCTGTTTCATAGCCATTTTATGACCAAGCACATGACCAAGACAAAGGAATCTCCTCCATCTCATACAACTTTTCTGCACCCAATGTACTTTATTTCTTTCTTACTGTCCTTGAAGCATTTCATATATTTTGTTTCTCACCATTTAGAACTTTGCCTCTATGCAATTTATATGGTAATCTAATAACAACGATGTGACTACAATGTCTGAAGACATTCCCGCTAATGTTTACAAATTATTAGGCATAAAAAAGAATTATCTGCGTGCGTTACTGCATCAATTAGATGTTCTAATATTTTTTTATTTTTTTTGACTGAATAAGTGAGAATGTAGGTGTTTTTGGCTTGTTCATTTAGATTGGTAGAAATTTGCCTTTCGCTATGCTACTACGAGACTTATAGGTTAAAAAACTGTTTAGAGTTAGATAACCAATCAGAGAAGTTTGGGATTTTGTTCCTAATCATGCACCAAACTTTTTTTTTAAAAAAAGAGACTCTAAGGCCATCTCTTCATAACGACCCTGAGAAACTTGAGGTAGGACAAAACCAAATGAGTATGATCGTAAGATAAAGCTCGGTTTGATGTCATCAAATACAACAGTGTTCCTAAAAAGTTTGTGACACTGCAGTTAACTCTTGAAATCTTAGTATTTTGTTGGTTTTAGAGAAAAAAAAGAGTTGACATTGGTGCTTTATATTTACAGGCATACAAAAATTTCAATTTATATAAAAAAAAAGAGTTTTGAAGTGTGTTACCCAAAAAAAAAAAAAAAGAGTTTGATTACCCTTCAATATAATCAGATACTTATATTGTGCGTGTGTGTGGGGGTTTAGGACGCCTGTCCATAAAAAGATTTCAAAAGATATATATGATCTTGTGACTGAATTTGGAAAATTAATATATAATGATCAGAAGTTTCTCATATACAACAATGTATTTATAAAATATGGTATATCATTTATTTGTTATTATATATATATATATATATATATGTATTAATATTTTTTTTTTTTTTGAAAATAATTAGACAATATATGTATTAATATTAAAACAAAAAGAATCATATAAAAGAAGGATCAATCAAAAAGAAATCCAGTGAGATTTTATGTCCGCCTCGGCCACCGAAAAATTGCAGAGCAACCACGACGGTATTTGTTGGCAGGAGGAGCGGTCCATGAGGAATCTGACATCCCGGGGAAGATTAAAAAGACGGCATTTGTCAATAATTAAATATTTACGGATTTTTTTAGCATCTGATTGCTCCACAATCACAGCAGCACAAATCACCAACATTAATATCACAAACGCCTTCATTTTCTCTTCTTCAGGGAATATGATTGATCCTTCTTTTTTTTATTTATTTTGGTGTGAATTAGTGAAAAGTGGGTTTATTTATACACACAATGAATTAGAGCGTACACAATTTTGGCCAATACATGTTTAGAAAATCCACAATCTAAATTAAAATTGCTAAAAATGAAAAACCTATGATCCTGAATCCAGGTTGTGTTTGGTTTTGATTCCTTCTTAGTAATATGGTAGATTAACATTTTTGTTGAAATATAAAATTTATTAGATTAAAGAATATTGCAACATCAGAAACTATAAACGAATGAGATTGGTGAAATACAAAACCCTTCTATGCCTCAAAAACTACTCTATAACATAATTACTCTATAAGTTCGCCCTAGGAAGACTCTCCAGTCCAGTTATCGATCTTGGCGTCGTTTGCTCGTCCCCTCTCCGACGCCGGTGGAGTCTGGCTCGCCGGCGTCGGCCCTCTCAAACTCTACGTTCTCTCTCCTCTTATCCCTCTATCCGTTCAAGCTCTTGGTTTCGTCCGTCTCCTTGTCTTGGTCGGAGAACATTGTGACTGTTTTCGGGGGCTCGCGGTCTATGTTCTCGGTTTCTCTTCGGCTCACCGCATCACGCTTACCGTTCTGTGCCTTGTTGGGCTCAGATCTGTGAGAATCAGCTCCCGTTTTCACCGTCATCTTCATCGCTCATGTTCATGCTCTCATCGTCTCTCACGCCGTCGACGGTTCTCCGTTGAGACCGTCTCTCAAGGTGAGCAGGGACGACGTGGGGTTAAGCCTTTCGGATCGCTTTCCACTAGATTCGTTATTTTCTGGGGGTTCCCACATTTCCTCTGTTACTGTCAGCCACAACCACCGTGACTCACCAATGCTCTGCAACTGCAACTCTGGTTTGACAGCCGGAAAAGCCTTAACCTTCGAGGTAGTCACATCTTCAAAACCCTTAGATCTATGAAGCACCATTCCGATCTACCGCCGGCCCCGCTAGTTATGGTGTCTGCTTGTTTGTTTGTCTCATCGAGGAGGAGAGCTGCTCCGACAAGCCTCTCCGTGGCGACTTAGATTGATTTCAAAAGACCGGAGACCAGCACCAACACTGACCCCCTCATCTGCTCCCTTCCCGGCGACCCGAGCTCCTGTCAACGTCAACGGAACAGCATCGCTCAAGCCTGTGAGATGGGCCTATTTGCTTGTAGATGGGCCTGGTGAGCCTTCTAAATTTCATTCAGTCTCACATCATAGTTTCAAAGCCCATTTGTTTAGGGGGTAGGCTGGTCTACTTGGCCAGTTTGCTAAAGAATTCTGATGGGTTCATCGGGTTGTTTACCGAAAACATATATGCTTACAATGTCATACCTCTCTTTCCTGAAGAGAATACTAGTTGTCTTTTTACCGGTGGGTTCACTGGCCTCGTTGTCATCTTCATCACCATACTCATCACCATCATCATCATCACCTGCCTTCTCTCGAAGAAGTGTTTCCCCTTCCTGCCCATGTGCGAAGGTGTATTTCCAAGTCTATAACCGTCTTGCTATCTTGTGGAGGCGGTCCGTCGGGCCTGAAGATGCAGCGGATCTCGTTTCGACGATATTCCGAGGTGCGGATTGGATATCAACGTCACTTTTCAATGTGACTAAATTTCAACCTTCCGGCTCTGCGTGATTTGACGCATTCAAGCTTTGCTATGAATTCGCTGTCTCTTATTTAGAGGTTTCTCTAATCTATCGTTTGTTTGTTATGGTTTTATGTTTGTAGCTTTATGAACTCTTGTAGTCCGAGACTTTAAGTTTTTTTTTAATGAAAGTGGTGTTCCAAAAAAAAAAACATAATTACTCTATAACATAAATTCAAAGAGTGTTAAAAACCATAAATTCAGCGTATGTTATATCTTTTAGGAGAAACAGAGCAACAACTTCAGTAAATCCTCGCGGTTGTTTCCAAAAGAATTAGGAAAAGATGGAATCATATTCTCAATTCCTTACGTATCATGGCGGTAATCTGAGATAGAGAGTGGTGAGGTTGCTGATGGGTTTACCAGGGTTTCCACGGAACCAAATAGATCACAACTTCGAAACTGAGCCGAGAAGCAAGAGTCGAAAGTTAACTGATGAAGCGGAAGCTATGATAACACAAAGATCTTATTTAGTGTAAGATATAATAAGATCAATGTCTTCATAATTTCGTTGAGATCACCAATGATCTACCGAAAACAAAGAATAAAAAGAGAACTCTCAATTTTATTAATCAAATTATTTACTGAATACAAACTTAACCTTCAATGGCTATTTTCTAATTATACATTATCTAATCCTTCTCACACTAACCATCATCATTTGAATTTTGCTAATATATTTTAATCTATTTTATTGTTCAAAAAATTGCAAAACGAATAAAGAATAAGTAAAAAATATAAATTACTTTAAATTTAATTTATTCGCAGCTAAAAAAACATAAACTTTCGTTATTTTATTATTTTTTACTATTTTCTATTATTTTCATTTACAAACTATCTATTTATCTTAATATTAACCAAACTAAAGCAGAACACATAATTTAAACAAAAACCACCATAATCCCAGAGGAAAAAAAAAGCCAAAGAAACACTAACTCAATAAAGGTCCAGAGCTCAAAGGCGATCAAGAACGACAACTAACTACCCCACTTTATCATAGAGTATCTTGGCCAGAACAATCAAAAGTAGGTAAATGTAGAAATATAATCTTCAGATAAAGCAATCCCTCGAACACAAATGAGCGTGATCAAGGACCAATGCAAAGAACCAAGAAAGCGGATTAGAGTAAGATAATAATCAACAGAAGGCCAAAATCACCACGAAGCAGGAAGGAGACATACATAACAAACGATAAGCACAACCACCAGCTAAGAGGTAAGAAGCATCTCACAAACTAAACAAGCACAAACAAGACGCCTTATGCCGGGGAAGAACCACAAAATTCTGGATAGAAGGGACCAAAGCTCCAAGAGTCTAATATCACACATTTATACTAAGGGAAGAAGAGACACAACATGAGTGAGGGAGAAATGAAGCCAACCCCGAGAAACATGAGTCCAGACTTGAGACCAGAAACAATCTTCCAAATCTACAGAGCATACTCGGCGGAGAACACTATCCAAAACCTAGAGTGGCAAACATGGCGAAAGAGAGAGAGAGTCACAGAGACGCAAACAGGGTTGAAAGCTGCAACGAGATGAAAGAACATAGCTGGAAGGGTAGACAAAACGAAATCATCAAATCGTGGAGCCGTCCTCGAGCTATAGAAGTCAGATCACCAAAAACCATATCTTGAAACAAGCGAGAGGGAGAGGGAGTAACAATGGTAAGCCAACGACGAGGAAAACAACTTCAAAGACGACTAAACTCTGACCCAACCCAAAGAGATGCAGTTCCTAACATCAGCTAAAATCTAAGGAAGAAGAGGAGCATCCAATATTGCATGGAGTAGCCTAAAATGATGCGAGAAACAACCGCACAACTGGGAACTCCTAAACCCGATCTACAATAAATACCAGAAATCTCAAGGTGAAGAAGGCGATAAAGAACAAGAGCATGAGGTGAGTCTTTTTTGGTGATGATGAAAACACCGCATACCAGAAACGTAAAGAAAATACAAAGATGTTGAAGGCTCAATGTAAAATATGGGAAAAAAAAACGAAAACATCTTGAAAGTTATAATGTTCAAAAATATAAAAAAAATAAAAGAAAATTTTGACGCTGAAACCGTAAATCTTAGAATCAACAAATGCATAAAGGCAAAGTTATTGAAATTCAATATATTTTATATTAGAGGCTCACTTCACTGCTAACACAATACTATACAGACAAAAACATTATTAAAAAACAAAGATAAATATTAACATATCACTATTACTACTACATACACCAATAAAAACACCAAATAACATTCTTAAACAAATAAAAGTGATCACATAATTACATTATCCAAAAAATCATACTTTTAACAACAATAAAACAATATTCCGCGCGAAGCGCGGACACCCCCCTAGTATATAATAAAACCATAAAAACCCTAAACAATAAATATAATTATTTAAATAATTAAGAAAATAAATAATAAATATTTGGAAATATCCTAAATTTATCACATCAGTATCCTAGCGGTTCTAAATACACCTTGCACATGGAGTTTGAAGATATAAAAAAATTATAATAGCAATGAGGTAACGATATCAACTAATAAAAATTATACATGACGTACCAAAGAATGTATGCAATATGTGGAGAACTTATAAGGGTTCGGTCTCGGTCGCAAGAAGGGGATGAATATAATTGCATCTAAATGTGGACCATATTTTTAGCCCATTTACAAATATTTGTGCATCAAATAGGATTCACTAAGCAATTCAGTGACAGAATCATAAAATTTCAATAGTCTATATTACAAATGCACTAGTGCAGTTACGTTGAAGTCAATGTACCGAGCGGTTCTTAGGGTGGAGTTCTTAACAGAATGTAAGAACCCGCTCTCTAACTTTAACTAAAAAAAACTAAGAACCTTATTTGTTAAAAGTTCTTAGTTTTGGTTCTTAGCTAAAAAAAAACTAAGAACCGGAATATAAGAACCGATTCTTAGTTTTTTTAGTTAAAAGTTACACAGACGGGTTCTTATATTCCGGTAAGAATCTCACCTTAAAAATCTCCAATAATCATGCTCTAATGGGTCCAAAATCATATTGTCACGTTAAATAAAAAACGAGTCACATGTGGGGTACTTTCGTTCACTTTTGCACTATGTTACGTTACTTACGTACGACTTCATACGTACGACTTCCTGGACATATCTTTGGTCTTTCAACGTATCTAGTTTTCTGTTATCTTTTACATGCAAAAGTACAAAGATTTCAACGTACAACACGCGTTCAAAAGGTTATAAAGTCCAATTTGGCTTAAAAAAATAATAATAATATTTTAATACGAATATTCCACTATAATAATAGTACTAAGTGATAACAAATATATATATAATGATAGGTTTGCAATTTAAAATCAATTATGTATTTGGAATTTATTTTTCTCTACATATAAGAACATGGTTTGAATTAATAAAGTATAGACATGACACGGAATATTAAATAATGTTTTTGTTGTTTTTATTTTAGTATTTAATGGTGGTAATTTTCTTAAAAAATTTTGAGTTTGCTTTTTTTCGTTTACTCTCATAATTCATTTTACGAATATAAAAATGTAAATAATTTTAATCTTATTCGGCATATTTATAGATTTTTAAAATCTATGTTAAGCATAAAACGAATTTAAATTGGTTGAACTAAAAACAAAACCTTCTCTTTCATATCTTCAATTGAAGAATCGAAATCATTCCCTGTCGGCAATGCGGAGAAAAAGAGAAATAGGTTATTCAACCAAATTTTATTCAAATTTTATGTAACATTATATATAATTAATTTACAAATATGTATACAATTTACCGAAATCTCTCTGGCTTCATCTTTCTTTCTCTAGTATTCCTTTTCCAAAAATATAATCATATTTTTCTTTTTAATACATTAATAACCAAACATCAAAGAAAACAAATTAAATGGTTATTTCTTTCCATATTTGAATTTAATGATATAAATAGTATTGATTGATCCATTTAATGTTACTTTTTTAATAATCCTAGTAAGGTTAGTCCAATTAAAAAAAAGGCTAAGAAGCGCTTTCAGCTTGACACTAAGCATGCTCTTCGAGGTTGTCATTTAACCCAATGCTCCATGATTAATATACAGGAGATTACCAATCCCAAATCGACTTTCGACAAATAATTAAAAACAGGGAGAGATGAAATAAATTGAACTACAACTTCAGTCAAAAGACCACAAGAAAAAAAATTCAAATGTTTCTTTTTCTCTTCAGTCACTTTTAATCATCACACTGAATAAAAAAACAGACAAAAGATGGAAATGAAAGTAAGAGATGAATTAATTTGATAAGAAAGTTAATAGATAACAAACGACATTGATACTTCTTCGAAACCATCATCTGGTTCTTGAATTTCCAAGTGTAAGTTCTAAATCATCTGAAACGAACTCTCCATGTCTCCTTTTCTCCTTCCCAAGGCTTCACCATTCCAAACGCAAACTCTGCCGCCATTCCATCAGCCATTGGTACATCAGAGTTTTGATCAACACCAGCAGGAAAAGCTGGAAAGCAGTTTCGGCTTTGTCCAGGAGTCCACATTGGTGAATTACAATCTCCCATTTTAAAAGCCTCTTTGTCAAAAAAGGGTTCTCGAAACTAAGCTGAAAGTAGGAGAAGACGGTCCGCTCTGTGGGGTTTGCATTCCAGAGAGCCATCCAGAGTCAGGGATGATTACTTGATCATAAGTAGGGCTTCGAGCCAGTGGTGGAGTCACGGGAGCGCTTATAGAGTTCCCATGGAAGAAAGGAAGCTTGGAAGGTGAGTTTGAAGAGAGGTTCTGAGCCAGGGGATAAGTGAGTTAGGCATCACCAAATGGGTTTGTAGGACTAGGGAATGACTAAGATGAAGGGCTTGGGTTGTCGGTGCAACGAGGGCTCGGTTGTAGGATGAGCATGGATTAGCTGAGGTAGAACATTCATGAGTTCCATTCGATCCATTGGTTTGCATCCCTACAAAAGAGTTTACAAAATGCAAAGCTGGTTAAAAACGAACAAAAATGACATAATGATTGATATTTGAAACTCCATATGACCAAGAAAAAAAAATTAAAGAACAATGATTTTGTTTAGAGTTAGATAGACCAATCCAGAGAAGTTTGGGATTTTGTTCCTAATCATGGACCAAATTTTTTTTTTAAAAGAGACTCTAAGCCATCTCTTCATAACGACCCTTGAGAACTTGAGGTAGGACAAAACCACTAGAGTATGATCCGTAAGATAAAGCTCGGTTTGATGTCATCAGATACAACAGGTTCCTAGATAAGTTTGTGACACTGCAGTTTACTCTTGGAATATTAGTATTTTGTTGGTTTAGAGAAAAAAAAAAGAGTTGACATTTGGTGCTTTAATTTGATAGGCATACAAATATTTCCATTTTATAAAAAAAATGAGTTTTTGATTACCCTTCAATATAATCAGATACTTATATATGTGGGGTGTATGGGTAGGGGTTCAGGACGCTGTCCATAAAAGGTTTCAAAAGATATATGATCTTGTGACTGAATTTGGAAAATTAATTTATAAATAAACTGAAGTTTTCATATACAACAATGTATCTATAAAAATATGTATATCAGTTATTTGTTATATGTATATTTACATGTATTAATATTAAAAGCAAAAATATCTCATATAAAAGAAGGATCAATGAAAAGAAATCCTGTTAGATTTATGCCCGCCTCGGCACCGATCAATTTCAAAAGATATATGATCTTGTTGTGACTGAATTTGGAAAATTAATTTTATAAATGATCAGAAGTTCTCATATGCAACAATGTATTGATAAAAAATATGTATATCAGTTATTGTTATATATATATATATATATATGTATTAACTATAAAAACAAAAGATATCATATAAAAGAAGGATCAATCAAAAAGAAATCCAGTGAGATTTATGTCCCGCCTCGGCACCGAAAAATTGCAGAGCAAACGACGGTATTTGTTGGCAGGGACAGGAGGTCCATGAGGAATCTGACATCCGGGGGAAGATTAAAAAGACGGCATTTGTCAATAATTAAATATTTTTGTTTAGCATCTGATTGCTCCACAATCACAGCAGCACAAATCACCAACATAAATATCACACATGCCTTCATTTTCTGTTCCTCAGGGAAAATATGATTGGTCCTTCTTTTTTTTATTCTGGTGTGAATTAGGTGAAAAGTGTGTTTATTTATACACAACAAAGAATTAGAGCGTACACTAATTTTAGCAAATACATGTTTAGAAAATCCACAATCTAAATTAAAGATGCCAAAATTGAAAAACTACGATCCTGAATCCAAGGTTATGTTGGGTTTTATCCTTTTAGTAATATGGTAATATCACATTTTTTTTATTGAAATGTGAAATTTATTATATAAAAGAATATTTGCAATATCAAAAACTATAAAAGAATGAGACTGGTGAAATACAAACCCTTTTTTTTTTTATCAAAGAAATACAAAACCCTTATATGCCTCAAAAACTCCTTATATAATATAATTCAGAGAGGTGTTAAGAAAACATAAATTCAGAGTATGTTATCTTTAGGAATATCAGAGCAACAACTTCAGTAAATCCTCGTGGTTGTTTCCAATAAGAAGTAGAAAAAGATATATATCCTATTTCTTAATTCATTACGTATCATGATGGGGTTAATCTGAGATAGAGAGTGGTGAGGTTCTGACGGTGTTTTACCATTGTGTTTCCACCGAACCAAATAGATCACAACTTGGAAACTGAGCCGAACAAGAAGAAGATCGGAAGTAACCTAGCGGTTCTAAATACAACCTTGCACATGGAGTTTGACGATATAAAATAAATTATTATAGCAATGAAGTGACAATATCAAGTAATGATTATAAACATGAAACATGACGTACCAAAGAGTGTAAGCAATTAGGTGGAGAACTTATAAAGGGTTTGCTTTCGGTTGGAAGAGGGCGGTCTAGGTCGCAAGAAGGGGGTGAATATAATTGCATCTAAATATGGACCATATTAGCCCATTTAGAATATTTGTGCATCAAATAGGGTCCACTGACCGGGAGCTTGTGGTCAAGTGGTAAGGGGAAGGGCTTGAGATGTCACCACATTTCAAGTTCGCTCACCTGCCATGCGAAACTAAGTCACATTTTTCTGGTCACTTACACGGATATGGGCTATTGCATTTCGGTCCATTTGAATACCCGGGAGAGAGTCTATCGTGGGCTGCACCTCCCACCCGGGGGTTAGGTCTGTGTCTTTAATAGACCCGGGTTTTAATTTTGCTTTCAAAAAAAAAATAGGATCCACTGAGCAATTCAGTGACAGAATCATAAAATTTCTATCCAAGTACAACTCTCAATAGTCAATACTAGTATAAGACGGCATAGTTAATTTATATTAAATTATTTAAGAAACTAGGGAAGTCCGTGTGATCCGCGCGGGAATGATATTAATTATTATATAATTTGTATGTATTTTTTAGCATATAATATTATAAGCTAGTATCAAAATATAAGTTGCTAGACATTATGAAATTACTCATTTTTTGTCTTACATAATTGAATTTTAATATTTGTGTACTGAAAATTATATAAAGTAATTAGCAAAATGAACAGAAAATTAGTCAATTTAGTTTGATTAGTTGAACTGTAGAAATTTCAATTCACTTATTAAATTTTTATAACTTTTGTTTCGAATTAGTTTTAAAGTAATTTAATGGACTCCTCTCCCATTAAAGAAACAGTCCATTTTTTGGTTCACGTTTTATTATTTTTTAAACCAGCGATTTAGAATGTATAAATTTTTTTAAAGCTAAAAAACTAACAACTACATCGATTAAAAACCTATAAACTAAATCCGACAACAAAACTTTGCATTATAATCCATATAATCGGACCCATGATCTAAATATTATTTATCGTACTTATAAAGTTTTTATGTAAAATATTGTTAAATATACAAATATATTTTTAAGCTTTAGAACCAAAGAATTTGTATCTTTCACGGGCACCAAAAAAGTTTTAATTAAAATAATTAATTCAGGTGTGTTAAACCGGATACCAAAAAAGTTTTGGCTATTAAAATGTTAAGAAAATTTAGTTGGGTATTTTTATGGAATTTTCCCCTATTATATATAATCAATTTGAAACAATGATATCATAATCGTATTATTTCTCGAAGTTGGCTGTTGTTCAAAACAGTTATTACCAAAAATAAAAAATGTGTCGTGGTTTTTATTTATAATATAGTTGTGATGTCACATAATATTGCACTGATGCAAGATATGTATCTGAGGTTTTCTCTTAGAACAAAACAATATAGAGAACCAAGAAAGATAAGCCCATATTAAACATATCTAGATCGTGGTTTTATTTCAGTTCAGTGTTTTCACTTTGCTCTCACATCTTACCTTCGAACCCCTCTGTAAGATCTATGGTTGTGACGATGGAAGGGCCCTGCAGCTTATGAGTTATACATATCTTTAAACCCTCGATAAAAGTTATATGATGTGATTAAGATGTTTTAGAAGAAAGTTGTAGATATAAGTTTTGTGTATCGTTGGAAGTTTGTTTACAAAGGTGCCCAAACTAAGATGCATTTGGATGTATTGTCTTTGTGCTAGTTTGAGAATAGTTTTTAAATACCAATAAAGTATTACTATGCCGGAATAAAGTTACAACAGAGGGCTTTACTGCTTTCAATTTGTGCCTCATAGTTTCGTGTTGTTTCTTCATTCTTTGGCTAAACATTTATATATGAACAGAAACTCTGTAATCTGTGAAAAATGAGGTCAACAATGTGAGAATGAAAGATCTTTTTAGGTAAATACATCAGGAAAGGTAAGTTTGGGTATGTAAGGACGTAGGTGTTATCTTTGACACCTTCATAGTTCTATTCTTGGACACCTTCATACTTTGCTGAACTTGAGGACCAATTGACATCACTTCCACGCAACCTGCAGTGGAAATAGTGTAAGATGTTTGACAAAGTGTTTGAGAGTAAAGTAATAAGGACATCTTATCTCTCTAGGTTCGGACTCATAGAGGTAGCTCTGACCGGCACCTTTGTTTTGATTGTCAAAGAGAAATGAGTCGCATAAGTTGCATTAAGGATCAGGTGACCTGTAAGCAGAGCTACTTAGAT
>NW_026016100.1:0-72166 GCF_020379485.1 Brassica napus | reverse complement strand
ATCGCCAACTTGCAGCCAATGCAGTTTTGCCCTCTTTTTGTAAACTCTTCCTCCAATCTGCTAGTCTTTTCCCCTTATCATATGCTTTCACTTCTTCGCGTATAGCATCTTGATTTGGTCTCTCTACTGTAGCTTTCTACTTATCACATAGCTCTATATAAGCTTCTCGATCTCGTTTTGGTAAGTCCCCCAGCTTCTCCTTACCAGCGTTCTCAAAGGCTGCTTCAAGGCCTTGAGCTGTTTTGTCAGTCTAAACTTTACATAAGTGGAATGGACCAAAGCTTCATTCTCTCTCTCTCCAATGCCTTTTCCACTAGAGGTAGAACTCTGGCATCTTTGCAATTGGATTTGAGAACTTAAATGTTTCCCCTCTTCTCTTCTCTTCATTCACTTCAAGCTGAATCCTACATCGCAAGTGATCTGAGCATCCCCCTGGCTCAAATACACAGTACGCTTTTGATGAATTCAGCCATTCTTCATTATCAAAACCCGATCCAATTTTTTACAGATTAGACCTTCTTCTCTTTTGTTGCACCAAGTGAATTTTGGTCCTTGATACCCCATGTATCAGTTTCTTTGTGTTAATCTATCTACTCACATGTAACTTTCCCTTTGAGCCACCGATAGCGAGCAAGAAAGGGTTATCCACTGAGAAGGAAATGGAGAATACAGCTCCCTGTTGACAAAATCAGAATGGTTAAGGAATACATGGCAAGTTTCCTCCGATCAGAGATTAACTATGTACCAAGAACGCAAGTTTCCTCCGATCAGAGATTAACTATGTACCAAGAACGCAAAATACCAAGGCGGATAGCCTCGCACGCAGTGCAAGGACACAACCGTCTTTCGTTGTTCACATGGATGCAGATCTCCTGATGTGATTTACAGATTCAGTATGAGTCTGTAAAAGTCGATGATAAAAAAAAGGAATACATGAGTAACATATATATTTTATGTTCGATTGGTTTTTACCACTTTTGGTTTGTGTGAATAAATGCATGAACGCTCATTGTTCGTAAGGCCCCAAAGTTTTATCGTTTTATATCCATCGAACCCGTAGCCAAAAGCTGTTAATCACAGATCATAAAAAAAGTGAGAACTGATTACAAAAACAAAATATGAAATGCTTAAGGACAGTAAGAGAGAGATATATAAGTACATTGGGTGCGGAAATGTTGCATGAGATGGAGGAGACTCCTTAGTCTTAAGTCAGAATCTAAAACCTGACTGTGCGGCGCGTATATCAAAAACTTTCATGGTTCCATCCTCAATACTTACCTAAGAGGAACAGTTGGTAAGAAAATGTTTTAAAATGACATAACACCAGATTGTCTATAATAAGAGCAAAGGGAAGTGAAGCTCTCACCACAGAGGAATGTTCACTGTGGGGATTCCAGGCTAAGGTTTCAACATCATCATGACAGACCCATTTGAAACCCGTGTGAAGGTTGTCTTCCGTCTTTCTGCAACAATAATATACAAACTCATGTTAATGATAAAAAATTGGAACATGCGAGATAGAACATGGAAGAAAGGAGTTACCAATACAACAGTCTGATCAAACGACCAACTGAGAAGCACTTCTGGAGCATAATGGTTCCAAGCAAACCCGCTTGAACCTGTGAGCCAACAAACAGTAAACCATTAGGATATATGTCTCAGAACTAGCACTATGTATGAGTCATGTTCTTATCTCTTTTGTGTGATGTTCCATAGTAATCTTACATTGCCATAGAATTACAGACGAGTTTGATGAGTCACACCTGCTTCTTAATCTTTTCTTTCTTGCTCTTACCTTTCTTATTCTTCTTTTCCTTACTAATCTTCATCTCCTCTGTTCCTCCTAGTTGTACACAAGGTAGCACCTCGTCCACCTACATCATTAAAATAACCTTATCAGCAGCACTCTCATTGTTGATCAGATTAAACAACATAAATACAAAGATAGTTTACATACAACGTCAAGATCCCATATCTCTATTGTCGGTGTTTCCTTTGATCCAATAGCTACAAAGTTCCCTGCCAATACCAACGCAAACAACAGCATGGTAAGAGTGATATATCCTCCATAGCAAGAATAAATCTAAACCTTTTTCGCCTCCTCTGAGAGGACAATAAATCCAAGCAGTACACAATGGAAACTCCGGTATAACTATGTGATGAGATGAACATACATGTTCGGTGACCCATTCGATGATTCCTATTACACATAAACCTGAACATACATATTCCTCGTACACATAAACCTGGTCACATAGCTTTCATATGATCCCCCAATACTAGACATTTACACCTACAGAAAACGAGTAGGATCCAACTCATTACTTGGATAATAAAGATCCCTAAGCCCAGAGTTGAAGAATTGAATGTCTAAGTCCAACCCAGCAACAAAAAGAAAGGCAGCTTTCAATGTGGAAAAACTCTGTTCTCTACCAAAGAGGCAACAAAAACTGAACATACCATCATCCTCTTCATCATAGTTATCCATGTTGAGCTCTTTCAATCCATCAGCTACCTCATCAACCTCCATCGATATAGAAGCCTTCTTTCTATTGGAAGATTTACCAAAACCTTTTGCTACGGCTTTGGCATGATTAACTTCACTAATCTCATCTCCATCTTCTTCTTCTTCTTTTTCATCCTCGTGACTACCATCCACACTGTTCCCAAGTAAACCAGTTTCATATCATCCTGTTTCATAGCCATTTTATGACCAAGCACATGACCAAGACAAAGAATCTCCTCCATCTCATACAACTTTTCTGCACCCAATGTACTTCTATCTTTCTTTCTTACTGTCCTTGAAGCATTTCATATTTTGTTCTCACCATTTAGAACTTTGCCTCTATGCAATTTATATGGTAATCTAATAACAACGATGTGACTACAATGTCTGAAGACATTCCCGCTAATGTTTACAAATTATTAGGCATTAAAAAAGATTATATGCGTGCGTTACTGCATCAATGATGTTCTAAATCTTTTTTTTATTTTTTTGAATAAGTGAGAATGTAGGTTGTTTTTGCTTGTTCATTTAGATTGGTAGAAATTTGCCTTTCGCTATGCTACTTACGAGACTTATAGGTTAAAAACTGTTTAGAGTTAGATAGACCAATCCAGAGAAGTTTGGGATATTTGTTCCTAATCATGCACCAAACTTTTTTTTTTTTTTTAAAAAGAGACTCTAAGCCATCTCTTCATAACGACCCTTGAGAAACTTGAGGTAGGAAAAACCAATCGAGTATGAATCCGTAAGATAAAGCTCGGTTTGATGTCATCAAATACAACAGTGTTCCTAAATAAGTTTGTGACACTGCAGTTAACTCTTGAAATATTAGTATTTTGTTGGTTTTAGAGAAAAAAAAGAGTTGACATTTGGTGCTTTAATTTTACAGGCATACAAATATTTCAATTTATATAAAAAAAAAGAGTTTTGAAGTGTTACCCAAAAAAAAAAAAAGAGTTTTGATTACCCTTCAATATAATCAGATACTTATATATGTGCGTGTGTGTGATAGGGGTTTAGGACGCCTGTCCATAAAAGATTTCAAAAGATATATATGATCTTGTGACTGAATTTGGAAAATTAATTATAAATGATCAGAAGTTCTCATATACAACAATGTATTTATAAAAATATGTATATCAGTTATTTGTTATATATATATATATATATATATATATGTATTAATATTTTTTTTTTTTGAAAATAATTAGACAATATATGTATTAATATTAAAAACAAAAAGATATCATATAAAAGAAGGATCAATCAAAAAGAAATCCAGTGAGATTTATGTCCCGCCTCGGCACCGAAAAATTGCAGAGCAACCACGACGGTATTTGTTGGCAGGGACAGGAGGTCCATGAGGAATCTGACATCCCGGGGGAAGATTAAAAAGACGGCATTTGTCAATAATTAAATATTTACGGATTTTTTTAGCATCTGATTGCTCCACAATCACAGCAGCACAAATCACCAACATTAATATCACAAACGCCTTCATTTTCTCTTCTTCAGGGAATATGATTGATCCTTCTTATTTTTTATTTATTTTGGTGTGAATTAGTTGAAAAGTGGGTTTATTTATACACACAATGAATTAGAGCGTACACTAATTTTGGCCAATACATGTTTAGAAAATCCACAATCTAAATTAAAATTGCTAAAAATGAAAACCTATGATCCTGAATCCAAGGTTGTGTTTGGTTTTGATTCCTTCTTAGTAATATGGTAGATATAAATTTTTGTTGAAATATAAAATTTATTAGATTAAAGAATATTTGCAACATCAGAAACTATAAACGAATGAGATTGGTGAAATACAAAACCCTTCTATGCCTCAAAAACTACTCTATAACATAATTACTCTATAAGTTCGCCCTAGGAAGACTCTCCCAGTCCCAGTTATCGAGGCGTCGTTTGCTCGTCCCCTCTCCGACGCCGGTGGAGTCATGGCTCGCCGGCGTCGGCCCTCTCAAACTCTACGTCTCTCTCTCCTCTTATCCTCTATCCGTTCAAGCTCTCTGGTTTCGTCCGTCTCCTTGTCTTGGTCGGAGAACATTGTGACTGTTTCCGGGGGCTCGCGGTCTATGTTCTCGGTTTCCTCTTCGGCTCACCGCATCACGCTTACCGTTCTGTGCCTTGTTGGGCTCAGATCTGTGAGAATCAGCTCCCGTTTCACCGTCATCTTCATCGCTCATGTTCATGCTCTCATCGTCTCTCACGCCGTCGACGGTTCTCCGTTGAGACCGTCTCTCAAGGTGAGCAGGGACGACGTGGTTAAGCCTTTCGGATCGCTTTCCACTAGATTCGTTATTTTCTGGGGGGTTCCCCACATTTCCTCTGTTACTGTCAGCCACAACCACCGTGACTCACCAATGCTCTGCAACTGCAACTCTGGTTTGACAGCCGGAAAAGCCTTAACCTTCGAGGTAGTCACATCTCAAAACCCTAGATCTATGAAGCACCATTCCGATCTACCGCCGTCCCCGCTAGTTATGGTGTCTGCTTGTTTGTTGTCTCATCGAGGAGGAGAGCTGCTCCGACAAGCCTCTCCGTGGCGACTTAGATTGATTTCAAAAGACCGGAGACCAGCACCAACACTGACCCCCTCATCTGTTCCGCTCAACCGTTGCTGCTCCCTTCCCGGCGACCCGAGCTCCTGTCAACGTCAACGGAACAGCATCGCTCAAGCCTGTGAGATGGGCCTATTTGCTTGTAGATTGGGCCTGGTGAGCCTTCTAAATTTCATTCAGTCTCACATCATAGTTTCAAAGCCCATTTGTTTAGGGGGTAGGCTGGTCTACTTGGCCAGTTTGCTAAAGAATTCTGATGGGTTCATCGGGTTGTTTACCGAAACATATATGCTTACAATGTCATACCTCTCTTTCCTGAAGAGAATACTAGTTGTCTTTTTACCGGTGGGTTCACTGGCCTCGTTGTCATCTTCATCACCATACTCATCACCATCATCATCATCACCTGCCTTCTCTCGAAGAAGTGTTTCCCCTTCTGCCCATGTGCGAAGGTGTATTTCCAAGTCTATAACCGTCTTGCTATCTTGTGGAGCGGTCCGTTCGGGGCCTGAAGATGCAGCGGATCTCGTTTCGACGATATTCCGAGGTGCGGATTGGATATCAACGTCACTTTTCAATGTGACTAAATTTCAACCTTCCGGCTCTGCCGTGAATTTGACGCATTCAAGCTTTGCTATGAATTCGCTGTCTCTTTATTTTAGAGGTTTCTCTAAATCTATCGTTTGTGTTGTATGGTTTTATGTTTGTAGCTTTATGAACTCTTGTAGTCCGAGACTTTAAGTTTTTTTTTTAATGAAAGTGGTGTTCCAAAAAAAAAAACATAATTACTCTATAACATAAATTCAAAGAGGTGTTAAAAACCATAAATTCAGCGTATGTTATATCTTTTAGGAGAAACAGAGCAACAACTTCAGTAAATCCTCGCGGTTGTTTCCAAAAGAATTAGGAAAAGATGGAATCATATTTCTCAATTCCTTACGTATCATGGCGGTAATCTGAGATAGAGAGTGGTGAGGTTGCTGATGGCGTTTACCATTGGTTTCCACGGAACCAAATAGATCACAACTTCGAAACTGAGCCGAGCAAGAAGATCGAAAGTAACTGATGAAGCGGAAGCTATGATAACACAAAGATCTTATTTAGTGTAAGAATATCTAAGATCAATGTCTTCATAATTTCGTTGAGATCACCAATGATCTACCGAAAACAAAGAATAAAAAGAGAACTCTCAATTTTATTAATCAAATTATTTACTGAATACAAACTTAAACTTCAATGGCTATTTTCTAATTATACATTATCTAATCCTTCTCACACTAACCATCATCATTTGAATTTTGCTAATATATTTTAATCTATTTTATTGTTCAAAAAATTGCAAAACGAATAAAGAAATAAGTAAAAAATATAAATGTACTTTAAATATTTAATTTATTCGCAGCTAAAAATAACATAAACTTTCGTTATTTTATTATTTTTTACTATTTTCTATTATTTCATTTACAACTATCTATTTATCTTAATATTAACCAAACTAAAGCAGAACACATAATTTAAACATAAAACCACCATAATCCCAGAGGAAAAAAAAAGCCAAAGAAACACTAACTCAATAAAGGTCCAGAGCTCAAAGGCGATCAAGAACGAAAACTAACTTACCCCACTTTATCATAGAGTATCTTGGCCAGAACAATCAAAAGTAGGTAAAATGTAGAAATATAATCTTCAGATAAAGCAATCCCTCGAACACAAATGAGCGTGATCAAGGACCAATGCAAAGAACCAAGAAAGCGGATTAGAGTAAGAATAATCAACAGAAGGCCAAAATCACCACGAAGCAGGAAGAGACATACATAACAAACGATAAGCACAACCACCAGCTAAGAGGTAAGAAGCATCTCACAAACTAAACAAGCACAAACAAGACGCCTATGCCGGGGAAGAACCACAAAATTCTGGATAGAAGGGACCAAAGCTCCAAGAGTCTAATATCACACATTTATACTAAGGGAAGAAGAGAACAACATGAGTGAGGGAGAAATGAAGCCAACCCCCGAGAAACATGAGTCCAGACTTGAGACCAGAAACAATCTTCCAAATCTACAGAGCATACTCGGAGGAGAACACTATCCAAACCTAGAGTGGCAAACATGGCGAAAGAGAGAGAGAGTCACAGAGACGCAAACAGGGTTGAAAGCTGCAACGAGATGAAAGAACATAGCTGGAAGGGTAGACAAAACGAAATCATCAAATCGTGGAGCCGTCCTCGAGCTATAGAAGTCAGATCACCAAAAACCATATCTTGAAAACCAAGACGAGAGGGGAGTAACAATGGTAAGCCAACGACGAGGAAAACAACTTCAAAGACGACTAAACTCTGACCCAACCCAAAGAGATGCAGTTCCTAACATCAGCTAAAATCTAAGGAAGAAGAGGAGCATCCAATATTGCATGGAGTAGCCTAAAATGATGCGAGAAACAACCGCACAACTGGGAACTCCTAAACCCGATCTACAATAAATACCAGAAATCTCAAGGTGAAGAAGGCGATAAAGAACAAGAGCATGAGGTGAGTCTTTTTTGGTGATGATGAGAAACACCGCATACCAGAAACGTAAAGAAAATACAAAGATGTTGAAGGCTCAATGTAAAAATATGGGAAAAAAACGAAAACATCTTGAAAGTTATAATGTTCAAAAATATAAAAAAAATTAAAAGAAAATTTTGACGCTGAAACCGTAAATCTTAGAATCAACAAATGCATAAATGCAAAGTTATTGAAATTCAATATATTTTTATATTAGAGGCTCACTTCACTGCTAACAAATACTATACAGACAAAACACATTATTAAAAAAACAAAGATAAAATATATTAACATATCACTATTACTACTACATAACACAATAAAAACACCAAATAACATTCTTAACAAATAAAAGTGATCACATAATTACATTATCCAAAAAATCATACTTTTAACAACAATAAAACAATATTCCGCGCGAAGCGCGGACACCCCCCTAGTATATAATAAAACCATAAAAACCCTAAACAATAAATATAATTATTTAAATAATTAAGAAAATAAATAATAAATATTTGGAAATATCCTAAATATTTATCAACATCAGTATCCTAGCGGTTCTAAATACAACCTTGCACATGGAGTTTGAAGATATAAAAAAATTATAATAGCAATGAGGTAACGATATCAACTAATAAAAATTATACATGACGTACCAAAGAATGTATGCAATTATGTGGAGAACTTATAAAGGGTTCGGTCTCGGTCGCAAGAAGGGGATGAATATAATTGCATCTAAATGTGGACCATATTTTTAGCCCATTTACAAATATTTGTGCATCAAATAGGATTCACTAAGCAATTCAGTGACAGAATCATAAAATTTCAATAGTCTATATTACAAATGCACTAGTGCAGTTACGTTGAAGTCAATGTACCGAGCGGTTCTTAGGGTGGAGTTCTTAACAGAATGTAAGAACCCGTCTCTTAACTTTTAACTAAAAAAAACTAAGAACCTTATTTAGTTAAAAGTTCTTAGTTTTTGGTTCTTAGCTAAAAAAAACTAAGAACCGGAATATAAGAACCGATTCTTAGTTTTTTTTAGTTAAAAGTTAACAGACGGGTTCTTATATTCCGGTAAGAATCTCACCTTAAAAATCTCCAATAATCATGCTCTAATGGGTCCAAAATCATATTGTCACGTTAAATAAAAAACGAGTCACATGTGGGGTACTTTTCGTTCACTTTTGCACTATGTTACGTTACTTACGTACGACTTCATACGTACGACTTCCTGGACATATCTTTGGTCTTTCAACGTAATCTAGTTTTCTGTTATCTTTTACATGCAAAAGTACAAAGATTTCAACGTAACACGCGTTCAAAATGGTTATAAAGTCCAATTTGGCTTAAAAAAATAATAATATATATTTTAATACGAATATTCCACTATAATAATAGTACTAAGTGATAACAAATATATTATTTATAATGATAGGTTTGCAATTTAAAATCAATTATGTATTTGGAATTTATTTTTTTCTCTACATATAAGAACATGGTTTGAATTTAATAAAGTATAGACATGACACGGAATATTAAATAATGTTTTTGTTGTTTTTATTTTAGTAATTTAATGGTGGTAATTTTCTTAAAAAATTTTGAGTTTGCTTTTTTCGTTTACCTCATCATAATTCATTTTACGAATATAAAAATGTAATATAATTTTAATCTTATTCGGCATATTTTATAGATTTTTAAAATCTATGTTAAGCATAAAACGAATTTAAATTGGTTGAACTAAAAACAAAACCTTCTCTTTCATATCTTCAATTGAAAGAATCGAAATCATTCCCTGTCGGCAATGCGGAGAAAAAGAGAAATAGGGTTATTCAACCAAATTTTATTCAAATTATTATGTAACATTATATATAATTAATTTACAAATATGTATACAATTTACCGAAATCTCTCTGGCTTCATCTTTCTTTTCTAGTATTCCTTTCCAAAAATATAATCATATTTTTCTTTTTAATACATTAAATAACCAAACATCAAAGAAAACAAATTAAATGGTTATTTCTTTCCATATTTGAATTTAATGATATATAATAAGTATTGATTGATCCATTTAATGTTACTTTTTTAATAATCCTAGTAAGGTTAGTCCAATTAAAAAAAAGGCTAAGAAGCGCTTTCAGCTTGACACTAAGCATGCTCTTCGAGGTTGTCATTTAACCCAATGCTCCATGATTAATATACAGGAGATTACCAATCCCAAATCGACTTTCGACAAATAATTAAAAACAGGGAGAGATGAAATAAATTTGAACTACAACTTCAGTCAAAAGACCACAAGAAAAAAAAATTCAAAATGTTTCTTTTTCTCTCAGTCACTTTTAATCATCACACTGAATAAAAAAACAGACAAAAGATGGAAATGAAAGTAAGAGATGAATTAATTTGATAAGAAAGTTAATAGATAACAAACGACATTGATACTTCTTCGAAACCATCATCTGGTTCTTGAATTTCCAAGTGTAAGTTCTAAATCATCTGAAACGAACTCTCCATGTATCCTTTCTCCTTCCCAAGGCTTCACCATTCCAAACGCAAACTCTGCCGCCATTCCATCAGCCATTGGTACATCAGAGTTTTGATCAACACCAGCAGGAAAAGCTGGAAAGCAGTTTCGGCTTTGTCCAGGAGTCCACATTGGTGAATTACAATCTCCCATTTTAAAAGCCTCTTTGTCAAAAAAAGGGTTTCTCGAAACTAAGCTGAAAGTAGGAGAAGACGGTCCGCTCTGTGGGGTTTGCATTCCAGAGAGCCATCCAGAGTCAGGGATGATTACTTGATCATAAGTAGGGCTTCGAGCCAGTGGTGGAGTCACGGGAGCGCTTATAGAGTTCCCATGGAAGAAAGGAAGCTTGGAAGGTGAGTTTGAAGAGAGGTTTCTGAGCCAGGGGATAAGTGAGTTAGCATCACCAAATGGGTTTGTAGGACTAGGGAATGACTAAGATGAAGGGCTTGGGTTGTCGGTGCAACGAGGGCTCGGTTGGTAGGATGAGCATGGATTAGCTGAGGTAGAACATTCATGAGTTCCATTCGATCCATTGGTTTGCATCCCTACAAAAGAGTTTACAAAATGCAAAAGCTGGTTAAAAACGAACAAAAATGACATAATGATTGATATTTGAAACTCCATATGAACCAAGAAAAAAAAATTAAAGAACAATGATTTTGTTTAGAGTTAGATAGACCAATCCAGAGAAGTTTGGGATATTTGTTCCTAATCATGGACCAAATTTTTTTTTTAAAAGAGACTCTAAGCCATCTCTTCATAACGACCCTTGAGAAACTTGAGGTAGGACAAAACCAATAGAGTATGATCCGTAAGATAAAGCTCGGTTTGATGTCATCAGATACAACAGTGTTCCTAGATAAGTTTGTGACACTGCAGTTTACTCTTGGAATATTAGTATTTTGTTGGTTTTAGAGAAAAAAAAAAAGAGTTGACATTTGGTGCTTTAATTTGATAGGCATACAAATATTTCAATTTATAAAAAAAATGAGTTTTGATTACCCTTCAATATAATCAGATACTTATATATGTGTGTGTGTATGTGTGATAGGGGTTCAGGACGCTGTCCATAAAAGGTTTCAAAAGATATATGATCTTGTGACTGAATTTGGAAAATTAATTTATAAATAAACTGAAGTTTTCATATACAACAATGTATCTATAAAAATATGTATATCAGTTATTTGTTATATGTATATTTACATGTATTAATATTAAAAGCAAAAATATCTCATATAAAAGAAGGATCAATGAAAAAGAAATCCTGTTAGATTTATGCCCCGCCTCGGCACCGATCAATTTCAAAAGATATATGATCTTGTGACTGAATTTGGAAAATTAATTTATAAATGATCAGAAGTTCTCATATGCAACAATGTATTTATAAAAATATGTATATCAGTTATTTGTTATATATATATATATATATATGTATTAATATTAAAAACAAAAAGATATCATATAAAAGAAGGATCAATCAAAAAGAAATCCAGTGAGATTTATGTCCCGCCTCGGCACCGAAAAATTGCAGAGCAACCACGACGGTATTTGTTGGCAGGGACAGGAGGTCCATGAGGAATCTGACATCCCGGGGGAAGATTAAAAAGACGGCATTTGTCAATAATTAAATATTTTTGTTTAGCATCTGATTGCTCCACAATCACAGCAGCACAAATCACCAACATAAATATCACACATGCCTTCATTTTCTGTTCCTCAGGGAAATATGATTGGTCCTTCTTTTTTTTTATTCTGGTGTGAATTAGGTGAAAAGTGTGTTTATTTATACACAACAAAGAATTAGAGCGTACACTAATTTTAGCAAATACATGTTTAGAAAATCCACAATCTAAATTAAAGATGCCAAAATTGAAAAACTACGATCCTGAATCCAAGGTTATGTTGGGTTTTATCCCTTTTAGTAATATGGTAATATACATTTTTTTTATTGAAATGTGAAATTTATTATATAAAAGAATATTTGCAATATCAAAACTATAAAAGAATGAGACTGGTGAAATACAAAACCCTTTTTTTTTTATCAAAGAAATACAAAACCCTTATATGCCTCAAAAACTACTTTATAATATAAATTCAGAGAGGTGTTAAGAAAACATAAATTCAGAGTATGTTATCTTTAGGAATATCAGAGCAACAACTTCAGTAAATCCTCGTGGTTGTTTCCAATAGAAGTAGAAAAAAGATATAATCCTATTTCTTAATTCATTACGTATCATGATGGGGTTAATCTGAGATAGAGAGTGGTGAGGTTCTGACGGTGTTTACCATTGTGTTTCCACCGAACCAAATAGATCACAACTTGGAAACTGAGCCGAACAAGAAGAAGATCGGAAGTAACCTAGCGGTTCTAAATACAACCTTGCACATGGAGTTTGACGATATAAAATAAATTATTATAGCAATGAAGTGACAATATCAAGTAATGATTATAAACATGAAACATGACGTACCAAAGAGTGTAAGCAATTAGGTGGAGAACTTATAAAGGGTTTGCTTTCGGTTGGGAAGAGGGCGGTCTAGGTCGCAAGAAGGGGGTGAATATAATTGCATCTAAATATGGACCATATTAGCCCATTTAGAATATTTGTGCATCAAATAGGGTCCACTGACCGGGAGCTTGTGGTCAAGTGGTAAGGGGAAGGGCTTGAGATGTCACCACATTTCAAGTTCGATCCACCTGCCATGCGAAACTAAGTCACATTTTTCTGGTCACTTACACGGATATGGGCTATTGCATTTCGGTCCATTTGAATACCCGGGAGAGAGTCTATCCGTGGGCTGCACCTCCCACCCGGGGGTTAGGTCTGTGTCTTTAATAGACCCGGGTTTAACTCTTTTGCTTTCAAAAAAAAAATAGGATCCACTGAGCAATTCAGTGACAGAATCATAAAATTTCTATCCAAGTACAACTCTCAATAGTCAATACTAGTATAAGACGGCATAGTTAATTTATATTAAAATTATTTAAGAAACTAGGGAAGTCCGTGATCCGCGCGGGAATTGATATTTTATTATATAATTTGTATGTATATTTTAGCATATAATATTATAAGCTAGTATCAAAATATAAGTTGCTAGACATTATGAAATTACTCATTTTTTGTCTTACATAATTGAATTTTAATATTTGTGTTACTGAAAATTATATAAAGTAATTAGCAAAATGAACAGAAAATTAGTCAATTTAGTTTGATTAGTTGAACTGTAGAAATTTTCAATTCACTTATTAAATTTTTATAACTTTTGTTTCGAATTAGTTTTAAAGTAATTTAATGGACTCCTCTCCCATTAAAGAAACAGTCCTATTTTTTTGGTTCACGTTTTATTATTTTTTAAACCAGCGATTTAGAATGTATAATTTTTTTTAAAGCTAAAAAACTAACAACTACATCGATAAAAACCTATAAACTAAATCCGACAACAAAACTTTTGCATTATAATCCATATAATCGGACCCATGATCTAAATATTATTTATCGTACTTATATAAGTTTTTATGTAAAATATTGTTAAATATACAAATATATTTTTAAGCTTTAGAACCAAAGAATTTGTATCTTTCACGGGCACCAAAAAAGTTTTAATTAAAATAATTAATTCAGGTGTTAAACCGGATACCAAAAAAAGTTTGGCTATTAAAAATGTTAAGAAAATTTAGTTAGGGTATTTTTATGGAATTTTCCCCTATTATATATAATCAATTTGAAACAATGATATCATAATCGTATTATTTTCTCGAAGTTGGCTGTTGTTCAAAACAGTTATTACCAAAAATAAAAAAATGTGTCGTGGTTTTTATTTATAATATAGTTGTGATGTCACATAATATTGCACTGATGCAAGATATGTATCTGAGGTTTTTCTCTTAGAACAAAACAATATAGAGAACCAAGAAAGATAAGCCATATTAAACATATCTAGATCGTGGTTTTATTTCAGTTCAGTGTTTTCACTTTGCTCTCACATCTTACCTTCGAACCACCTTCTGTAAGATCTATGGTTGTGCAACGATGGAAGGGGCCCTGCAGCTTATGAGTTATACATATCTTTAAACCCTCGATAAAAGTTATATGATGTGATTAAAGATGTTTTAGAAGAAAGTGTAGATATAAGTTTTTGTGTATCGTTGGAAGTTTGTTTACAAAGGTGCCCAAACTAAGATGCATTTGGATGTATTGTCTTTGTGCTAGTTTGAGAATAGTTTTTAAATACCAATAAAGTATTACTATGCCGGAATAAAAGTTACAACAGAGGGCTTTACTGCTTTTCAATTTGTGCCTAAATAGTTTCGTGTGTTTCTTCATTCTTTGGCTAAACATTTATATATGAACAGAAACTCTGTAATCTGTGAAAAATGAGGTCAACAATGTGAGAATGAAAGATCTTTTTAGGTAAATACATCAGGAAAGGTAAGTTTGGGTATGTAAGGACGTAGGTGTTTATCTTTGACACCTTCATAGTTCTATTCTCTGGACACCTTCATACTTTGCTGAACTTGAGGACCAATTGACATCACTTCCACGCAACCTGCAGTGGAAATAGTGTAAGATGTTTGACAAAGTGTTTGAGAGTAAAGTAATAAGGACATCTTATCTCTCTAGGTTCGGACTCATAGAGGTAGCTCTGACCGGCACCGTTTTGATTGTCAAAGTAGAAATGAGTCGCATAAGTTGCATTAAGGATCAGGTGACCTGTAAGCAGAGCTTACTTAGATCCTTAAGATGTTCAGATGAACAGTTTGTAGATAGAACATGTGCAGCAGAAGGGATTACCTCTTGGGTTTATGCCTGTGGCAAGAACGACCCTAGGCTACACACCCGCCTGTTCCAATGTCTAGTGGAGTGGGATAGCTTTCCCGTCAAACAAATTGAGACAGACCGTTGTTTCCTTGCATAATTGTCTGCAATCAGCTATGATGTCTGGAATTTAAAGGGCAGTGTTTGTAGATTATTGTGGGATGAAAATTAGATTAGAAAAATGGGAAACATGCATGGGAACATTCATGTGAGGTGATCTTACGTGAAGTAAGAGCACTATTGAGTAAAGTTCCATCCTCTTTTTTTTTTTTAATGAATGTTAAATTTTATTCATCAAAAAAGTCATTTTTACATCAAATGAAACTTTACCCTTAATAGACTTCTACTCCTATTTTTATTCCTTTTCTTTAAAGCATCCTATACTCCAAAACTCCTATCTCCTAGCAAAATTGCCAAAACCATATTTACAGCCTTGTGTCAAACCAGTATTGCAGAATACCTTGAAACCCCCTTGCTCATTTGGACTGCACCAAACTGAGCTGGTTCCTGATAGCCTTATCTATAAGCTTTGCCAAGACCAGCATTGGGAGAGGTTGTTCACCATGACGCCTCTTATTGCGTTCTGTCCATAGCATGTACAAGGCAGTTTGAAATGCATAGCGAAGAGCAAATCGCTTCTTCTTCTCCGTAGACTGGTTTGTGATTATCCTAGCAATGACATCCCAACTGGTAGAGAAGTTGCTGAGTAAGATCCCTTTAGAAAGAGTTTCCCAAATACGGGAGGAGAAGATGCACTCAAAAAAGAGGTGCTTCTTTGTTTCGACAGCGTTTTTGCAAAGTACATAGGCAATGCCCACACCTTGACTCCAGTACGAAACCCGATCCATGGTGGAAAGCCTATCCCGCAGCGCAATCCAAGCCATGAAAGCGAATTTAGGATTTGCTTGTGAGAACCAGATACTCCTGCTCCAAGTACACTGAACCCCTGACTCTCTTGTTAGCTGCCAAGTCACATGAGTGGAGAATTTGTGCTTGAATCCCATGTTCCCTCTCTACAGATCAACATCCTTCACTTCAACACTCTGCTTTGCTTTGATTACCTCCAATTCTTTCTCAATATCATTCAACAAAACTCTTCTATGACGTTTCCTCCTTCTATTAGTGTGAAGAGCTCCCTCCACAGTGGCTTCTCGCCTGATACCCAGATCAATAATACCTCTATCTCCAAGAAGATCAGACATAACTCCCAACTCAGACCACTTGTCATACCAAAAAGAGGTATGTCTCCCATTTCCCACTGCTTTCATATGGAATGTCTTAGCAACAGGCCGCAACTTAAACATCTTCCTGAAAATCCAAGAACCAACCTGAGTACTCTCCTTAACTTCCCAGAAGCTTTTCTTTTTGAGAAGGTTCGTTTTAACCCATTTGCCCCACAGCGAGTCACCCACCAGCATCCTCCAAATAAGTTTCAACTCATATACCATATTGACTTCTTTTAAAGATCTAATCCCCAATCCTCCCTCATTTTTTGGTTTACTGGCCTCTTTCCATGCCACTTTTGCACCTGAGGTCTTCAGTGTCGGGCCTGACCAGAGGAAAGCTGAGCAGAGTTGCTCAATCTCCTTGATGCATTGACTTGGGAGTCGAAAGACCGCGGACCAGAAGTTGACAATACTCACAAGCACAGATTGGATCAGCTGCAGTCTCCCTGCATAAGAAAGGAATCTCATTGTCCAAGTAAATATTCGACCTCTGATCTTTTCTAGTATAGGCATGTAATCTCACCCTCTCATAGCTTGCGTCATCAGGGGAAGCCCCAAATATCGAACCGGAAGATCACCCACTTCGAAGGGAAAATTTTTCAAAATCCTGCTTCTTTCAACCTCTTATACGCCTGCCATGAAGATTGTCGATTTCTCTAAGCTGATAGAGAGCGCTGACCACGCTTCAAATTCATCAAACACTGTAAGAGCACCTTTAACTGAACTTTTTGAACCTTCTACAAACACAATCAAATCGTCCGCAAAGCAAAGATGAGTAAGCTGTAGGGACTGACATCGAGGGTGAGGACTGAATTTTTTCTCCCTCAACGCTTTATCCATTTATAAGGACAGTACGTTCATACAAAGAACAAACAGATATGGAGAGAGGGAACAACCTTGTCTCAGGCCCCTACTGCTCTGGAAATAACCCGCAAGCTCGCCTTGTACTTGTACTGAGAAGGAGGGAGTGGTGATACAAAGCTTTATCCAATGTATGAACCTCTCAGGAAATCCCATAGCCAGCAAACCGTTTAGAATGAATGACCACTGGACCGAGTCAAACGCCTTAGAGATGTCGATTTTCATAGCACATCGGGGAGAGACAGATTCTTTATGATAGTCCCTCACTAATTTTGAAGCTAGCAAGACATTTTCCATCAACAGTCTTCCTTTTACGAAGGCAGATTGGTTTTCAGCTATGATCCTCGGTAAGATTAACTTCAGACGATTTGCAAGAATCTTCGACACAACCTTATACAACACATTGCAGCACGCAATGGGTCTGTAATCTCTCATCTCCCTTGCATCATACTTCTTGGGAACCAAAGCCAGGATCGTTGAGTTTACTCCTTTCGGTAGAAACTCCAGACGAAAAACAGATTGGACCACGGTGGTGAAGTTGTGAGCTATCACCGGCCATGTTGTTTTAAAGAATTCCGAAAGGAATCCATCTGGCCCTGGGGATTTATTTGATGGCATAGTGAACAACACCTATCTTATCTCCTCTGCCGAGACCTCAGCTTCCAACAGACTACAGTCAGCAGAGGTACACTGAAAATCGATTAGTTCCTTCAGCTCCTCCACCGAAGCAGCTTGGAACCTGGCTGGGAATTTATTTAGAACTTCTGAGAAGAAACTCTCTGCCTCAACCTTAAACTCCTGGTGGATTTTTAGTATCCTTCCATCTTGACATCTAATCTCTCTCAAGGTGTTTTGAGCTTGTCTTGTCTTGATCGAGTTGTGAAATGTCTTATTGTTTTGGTCTCCCACATCCAACCAATGGAGCTTCGATCTCTGCTTTAGGAAGTCCTCTTCTAACTCTGCCACATGAAGCCACTTCTCGTAAGCAGTTGCTTCCTCATTCATTGCCACCGTATTTGGGTTGGCTAGTGTGTTTTGCTGCTTCTCGCAAAGGATGCTGTAAGCTTCAGAGGTGCGCTTGGATAGGTTCCCCAGCTTTTCTCTACCAAGCTCCCTGATCATCGGCTTAAGATTTTTTAGCTTCTTAGAGAACCGGTACATAGCAGAGATAGAGTGGAAGAGCTCTTCAGTCGACTCCCAATACTCCTTTACCATAGGAAGAAAGCTTGGCAACCTTCTTAGAGCATTGACATATTTAAACGGTCTTCTGAACTTCTCCACGGCCTGAAGGATGTGAATCTTACACCGCACGTGATCAGAACAGCCGCCCGGTTCAAACACTGAATATGCATTCGCAAACTTAAGCATTGCCACATCATTTATAAGGACCCTATCCAACTTCTTACAAATAAGACCTTTTTCTCTTTTATTGCACCAGGTGAATAAAGGCCCCTAATACCCCATATCTGAAAGACGACAATGAAGAGCCATCCTCTGAAAATCCCTTGTACCATTCGAAACTCGAATCAGACTATCGCCTCCTGAATGTTCTCCCACTTCAAGTATCTCGTTGAAATCCCCCATAATCATCCACGCTTTGTTTTGAAATAAAGGAGAGCCGTGGTGGTGACATAAATCTTCCCACAACTGCTTCATGTCATCCACCTCATTAGTAGCATAGACAAATGTTGAGAAAAACTCTTCTTCATTCTCCAAAGAGACAGAGACAGTGATCAGCTGATCTGTCTTGTACACTGGAGTCAACCGAACACAGCAACCAAATTCTCCCTCCCTGACTGTGCTCGTAGTTAGTCATCGAAGACCAATCCTTGAACACCGAACCCAAAATTCTTTCTGCCTTTTTTTCCTTTACTCTTGTCTCCAAGATGCAACCAAACTTCATATCTTTATTATTGAGCCACTCTTTCATCACGGAATGTTTCAATGGTTTGTTGAATACGCGCACATTCCAAAAGAAACTCGACATATTAATGATGACGGCGGGAAGACCTGGTGCTCATAGTCACCGAATTTGCATTCTGTGACTTAGCCTTGTTCCCTTTTGACCCATGTGGTGTACTTGGTTCACTCGGTTCACCTTCCTCTTGAACCTTACTCGACTGCTCCACTACTGTCTTTGCGGTAGTAATACCCTCATCAGCTACCTCTCTTCCCTCAGCATTACTCCCGTTAGTTAACTGAGCCTCTGCATCAGAACACTAGTGACTTATATGTAGTATTTCCCCTTCCTCCCGTTCCTCTTCAACACTCAAGACTGAGAATTTCGAAGCTGAAATGTGAAGGACCTCTGTCTGATTTGCTTGGACCGGAGACCTTCCCATTTTCGCTGGTGAGACTAGCGCCCAGTTGCTTGACTCATCTGAAGTTACAACTGTCTTATCCCCTACTGGATTCTCTTTCTTTTGTGTATCAGCTTCCACACACTTCTCTACTATCACTTCTTCATTTACCTGAGCAACTTCCTCATTAGTACTCTCCTGCTGCTTAGATGAAACCAGAGCACCTTCATCCACCTTTCCTGAATCAGTGCCTAACCCTTTCCCACTGTCCTTCTCTCTCATCTTACAGACCTCCTCCATATGCCCCCACTTGTCACACAACTTGCATCTGGCAGGGAGCAAGGAGAAATGAAAATCCTCCTCAAACTCTTTCCCATTCTTTGTAAAGTTGATGACTCTGGGGAGGGCCTTTAAAACATCAACCTTCGCAAAGACTTTTGCTTCTTCAAAGTTAGAGCAAGCTAACGTCTCTGGATGTAACTTGACCGGGAAACCCACTGCACTCGTAATGAAGTCGAGACCTTCCCAGGAGAACATATGAAGAGGGACCCTACGGAGATGTACCCACATTGGGATGGCCTCCTCTTCTTGTTTTTCTTCCTCTGCCCTCGGAGTCCACTTTGTCACAACCATTGGGACACCTGCAATACTCCACATACCTTTCTTCAGGATCTTCTCCCTAGCTTTCGGGTTAGAAACCCTGAACTTCATTGTTGTCGCATTTACTTCAAACACATCCACCTTCGCACCAACCTCACCATACTTCCAAATCTTGTTTAAAACCATGTGGACCTTAGCAACATGGGGGGGAGATGTCCAGAAACTTTCCAACAACGAAATCCTCCCAAAATGGAGTCGAACTGGCTAGAGCCTCCTCCGGAATCACCACCAAATGAAGACCATCCTTGTTTGTAATCTCAACATCGAACTTCTTCAACACCTTTTTGTCTTGGGCGACATACACCCAACTCGGACCAACCTTCGGAATGGTAGGTAAATCTGTCTTCCCCACCGTAGAGCCCTCATCGCGAACCTCCGTAACCTCTTTATCCCTCGTCGGAGAGACAGGAGAACCCGGCGGCGCAGCCGAATCCATCCTCAAAACCCTATCTTCGAATCGCCTCAAAATCGCCCTCTAGAGAGAAAACCCAAAACGGTGCGTTTTCAATTCCTTTTTACCTAATTGGTGTTTCACCCCATCCTCCCTTTTCAAGTGAACTACAACTCTCCCAACTTCCATGAAATCAAGCGGGTACATTTTGTCAATCTGAGAACAATACCCTAAACAATCAAATCATTAGCCCTGAAAATAAAATAAAATCATAAACTAAAGATTTTGAATGAAAAAAATTAATAATCAAAACATCAACAAATAGACACAAAATCAAAATCGATTCATTGCCCGTAAACGAAAGCTACCAGCATCACGAAAGACCTAACGTGACACACAGACACATCGCTTAAAATCCAAAAAGAGGCACAAACCCAATTGCAAACAAAGCAATCTGAAACCATCAAACAATAGTTCCTGCACTTCCAACTTCAATTCATCCCTGAAAATAACAATTAGCTTGAAGATGAATCAACTCAAAGGACAAAAGGGGATAAAAGAAAAGCATTCTTATGATAGATCGACCAATTGAAACTAATAGAGAAGAACAGAGAGCGATGGTCAGAAAGGCCTGCGTTATGCAGAAACCTCCGTCCAACTCTTAAACTTTCTCCGATAAACGAAAGCTTTACCAATTAAAATTTTGATAATAAAAAAAACAAATTGAAACAAAATCGACAAACAAAATTGAAAAAACAAATTGAAACAAAATCGACAAACAAAATTGAAATCTAAATTGAGCTTGTTCATACCCATTATCTCGCAACTGCGTTTCAATTTTCTAGCTTTCCAAAACATGAGAAGTCGGACTTCCACGGTGGAAGAACAACGACGGGGATTCAAATATACTGAAAATAAATTTATCTTGTAAGATTAGTGAGATGGTGAGGATGATGTTCAAGTATAGCTGTCAAATAGGCGGGTTGACCATTAGTTGCCCATATCCAAATATAAATGGGTCTATTTTGGTGACACCCATTTGTCCATACGGATTATAAATGGACAAGAATCACAAGACCAATGGGTAATGGGCGTTAATGGATTTGGACTATGTGGATGCGGTCGGTCCAATGGTCACAAAAAGCTAGGGTTTCTAAAATTTAATATTGAATTTTCCGACAAAACCAGAAAATCAAGTGTTTTTGTTAAAACCACAAAAATAATTTTTCCCGCCAAAACCGCAAAATCAAGTTTTTCCGCCAAAACCGCAAAATCGAGTTTTTCAGCCAAAACCGCAAAATCGAGTTTTCCCGCCAAATTTAGAAAATCGAGTTTTCCCGCCAATCCGCAAAATCGAGTTTTTCCGCCAAACACGCAAAATTGAGTTTTCCCGCCAAAATTGCAAAATCAAGTTTTTCCGCCAATACCGTAAAATCAAGTTTTCCCGCTAATACCAGAAAATCGAGTTTTCCTGGCAAAACCGCAAAATCGAGTTTGTCCGTCAAAACCAAGTTTTTCCGGCGAAATCGCAAAATCGATTTTTCACCGAAACCGCAAAATCAAGTTTTCCGCCAAAACCGTAAAATTTGTAAGCTTATAGATTAAAATTTAATTTTTTTTTAAATGGTCCATTATGAACTCCATGGCAGTCCATGTAAACATGGTGTTTTTTTTTTTAACACTGTGTTTCTTATTAAGCCACATGGACAAAAAATCCAGAGTATTACAAAAAATCAAAGCATAAAACCATACCAATAGGTATGTCAAGGATATGACCATTCTTTTTCCGCAAACAATAAATGGATATAGGTTAATGGACGCGGGCTATGCTGGTTTACCGCTCTATGTTCAAGGGATACTGACCTTTTTATAGGTTTAGTTCCACCGCCTGGAAGGGAGATGGAGCATTGAATGACGAATCCTGGTTTGCGTGGGTCCAATGCGTTAAGAAGGATGTTAATGGCGATGGACCACTTCATCCCATAATGAATCGGGGGAGATGAACTGAAGACGAAACGAAAGGAACGGAGATCGACACTTAGATTCCAGAACTTCCATTTTAGCCAAGAAGACGAAGAACCCTAGAAATCAATCGTCGCCAATCTTGAAAAAGGTGAAGGTGAGAATCGGCTAAGCTTTCGTTATTGTTCTGACCCAAAAATTATAATTTTAAGCCCACAAATTCAACACTCATGAAAGCCCATTATAAATACAACGTAAAACAGCAAACTTCTTTTAGTCTTGGACACGTGTCGAGCTTTCCTCTCTCTATTTTCTTACGTGGCTTCTCAAGAAGAGAATTTCTTTCTACTTTATGTTATCAGATATCGTATGGAAAAAAAATTTATATTATTAATTGAATTAATATATTTGGCTCTTAAACAATTTTTTTAAAAAATTGTTAATTACATAATTTGTTTACTCATGAACTGATCTCATTTTTAAAAATATTTTAGATCAAAAAAATTATTTATCGCATAAAAACCTAACGTTTAGTCCGGAGAATCTCATGCCTAATATTTGG
The DNA here is from genome assembly GCF_020379485.1 of Brassica napus. Lineage (NCBI taxonomy): Eukaryota > Viridiplantae > Streptophyta > Magnoliopsida > Brassicales > Brassicaceae > Brassica > Brassica napus. The sequence goes on along the minus strand of NW_026016100.1, from coordinate 49,236 downwards.
TTACAATGAAACTATGTCAGCTCGGTTTTATATCATGATTTAGCAATTTAAAAGTTAATTATGGTTATGAGAAGTTTACGTTCACGTGTCAATCATATCTATCTTCAATATTTTTCTCCTTTTGTGTCATTTTGGTTATTGCTCGATATAAATATTGATTTTTGAGTTTATTCTCATTTCTTTCTTTTATTTTGGCCTGAGATTTAGAAAATCTTTAAGATTCAAAATTATTAAAGAGATACATACTTAGGTTAAGATCTGCGCCTTGTGCAGAATAAATACTTATTTTATATTTTCTGCATATTATGAAATAATAAAATAATAATTATATATTAAATAACTAAGAAATCAGTTACTATTATGTAATAAATTGGCTAACACATATAAATCAAATGACCGCTCTTGTTTATTCGCAATTATTTTAGAATAAATAAATCAAAAAAATCAATCTTATCTATCGTATATGATATATAATTAAATTTAAACGATATGAAGTATATATATATATTAACATAAACACCTATTAAAATAAAATTATTTATTTATATGATTTTATTATCATTGTATCTTATTATAGAAAAAAATTTAAACATTGATCACAAAAGTTTATGTGAGCCTTTTAACAGTTTTAGTAATTTATACTCGTTTTGAAAAATTAAAAATACAAACATATACAAAAAAATCTAAATTTTTAATATATGATTAATGTAATTGTGTAATTTATTTTAATAGTAAAGAATTAAACAAAAATGATAGAAATCATACAGTTTATTAGCAAATCTTCATTTTTTAAAATCAGTAATTACTATATATATCATAATCACATTAGGTAATTCCGTAAGTTTTATTTAAGGAAATAATATATAATAAATAACCACCTTGCTTTATTTAATATCATATGATATCATATAGTTGGTATTAAATGTTTCTAGTGAAATATAAAAATCGAATTGGACCAACATGTTTTTCAATTTCAATGTGAAGCTGATACATAAGACTAATTAACTACCTAATTGATTGACATATAAACTAGTGATCTTTTTAATTATTACAAAATTGTGGTTACATCTTTTCAAATGTTCCTCGGTTAACATATATAGGGGATTAGAAATGCAGTTAAGTTGAAGTTAATGTACTTATTCCAAAATCATATTATCCCGTTAAATAAAAATATCAGGCACATGTGGTCATCACTTTTCCTTGACTTTTCCACTGGGTTACGTTACTTAACAATTTAACATACGACTTCCTGGACATATCTTTGGTCCTTTCAACGTAATCTAAGTTTTCTGGTATCTTTTACATGCAAAAGTACAAAGATTTCAACGTAACCCGCGTTCAAAATGGTTATAAAAGTCCAATTTGGCTTCAATATTTTATATGAATTTTCCACTATAATAACAACATTACCAATCTCAAATCGACTTTCTACAAATAATTAAAAAAACATGGAGAGATGAAATAAAATTTAACTACAACTTCAGTCAAAAGACCACAAGAAAAAAGAGTTCGAAATGTTTCTTTTTCTTACCTTTTATCATCACACTGAATTAAAAAGAAAACAGACAAAAGATGGAAAGGAAAGTAAGAGATGAATTAATTTGATAAGAAGGTTGATATGTAGCAAACGCCGTTGATACTTCTTTGAAACCATCATCTGGTTCTTGAGTTTCCAAGTGTAAGTTCTAAATCATCTGAAACGCATTCTCCATGTATCCTTTCTCCTTCCCAAGGCTTCACCATTCCAAACGCAAACTCTGCCGCCATTCCATCAGCCATTGGTACATCAGAATTTTGATCAACACCAGCAGGAATAGCTGGAGAGCAGTTTCCACTTTGTCCAGGAGTCCACATTGGTGAACTACTATCTCCCATTTTAAAAGCCTCTTTGTCGAAAAATGGGTTTCTCGAAACCAAGCTGAAAGTAGGAGAAGATGGTCCGCTCTGTGGGGTTTGCATTCCAGAGAGCCATCCAGAGTCAGGGATTGTAACTTGATCATAAGTAGGGCTTCGAGCCAATGGTGGAGTCACGGGAGCGCTTATAGAGTTTCCATTGAAGAAAGGAAGCTTGGAAGGTGAGTTTGAAGAGAGGTTTTTGAGCCAAGGGATAAGTGAGTTAGCATCACCAAATGGGTTTGTAGGACTAGGGAATGAGGAAGATGAAGGGCTTGGATTGTAGGAGTCACGAGGGCTAGGTTGGTACGATGAGCATGGACTCGCTGAAGTGGAACCATTCATGAGTTCCATTCGATCCGTTGGTTTGCATCCCTACAAAAGAGTTTACAAAGATGCAAAAGCTGGTTAGAAACGAACAAAAATGACATAATGATTGATAATTGAAACTCCTTATGTACCAAGAAATAAAGAAAGAAAGTAAAGAACAATGATTTTGTTTGTTTAAGAACAATCTTTACTAGTGCACAAGCTGGTGAGCACGAACAAGATGACACCATCATTGATAAGTTGAAAATCCAAATGCAACTAAGAAAGAAAAGAATAATGATTTTTTTGGCGTTTTATAGTCAAACAATGAATCATTTCATTTTATTCTTCCCCCATACAAGCAAAACCCAAACATCATCATTAGATGTTGGCAAAAGAGAAATCATTTTCCCAGTCTCACCCATTGACTTATTCAACAAGAATTACGACATTTATTTAGTTTTAAGTATTTAACAAACAACAAATAAACACTCGTGCGAGGTCCGTTATTATGTGAAAATGGATAGTTTCTTGGAAGGTTAATTAACTTATTTTTAATGTCAAAATGTAACTAAATGTAAGCGTGAACGTAAGCAAAAAAGAAAGAAAAACAGAAATTTCATCGCCAGCTGAAAAGGGCAAAAAGTCTTCCTCGATCGTTGTACTAAAGTTTTTAATTGAAGCAAAAGGGGACCAAACAAAAACACAAAATGAAAATTTATAGCCAAAAAAAGAAAAGGGAAATTGCATCTAGTAGCTAAGAAAAAAACCAAAATTCACAAAATGACTAAAATCTCATTCTCTCTCCACTTTTTTTTTCCCATCTCTTTCTACTCTTTCTCTTAAAAACTAACTTTAGTTTTTTTTTGGTTATTTCACAGATAACCCCAAAAGAAAAAGCTACTGCTTGAAAAAAACGAGTAGATGGTCCAAATGACGATAACACCCTAGACAAAGTCTTGTTAGACATTGTAACTAGCTTAGGGTAAACTAGTCATTACAATTTAATATTCTGATCTGAATGTGAACAGAGTGTGTTTAAGCATCAGCGAATCTTACTTACAACAACATTCATGCTTTTGTTTCAGTTCACCAGAACGGTTTTGATCTGACGTTTGCATTCACAACTAAACCGGCCAATATTAATTCACAGCCGTCCGATTTTTATAATACAGAAAACATTTTTTCTGTCAAATCGAAAGCTCAGATCTATTCATAGTTTCACTGAAAGATGAGAGGATAAGAGTTTTGTTGGATTACCTTCCGGTAAGTAGTTCCGTCGTCTTCGACGGTCCAACCAGCTTCGTTGCATAAAGCTTTAAGAACTTCGTTGTTATCGCAGTGTTTAGGTAGCTTGAAGGTCCCATGTATCCTAAGCCCCGCGAATATCTTTGCCGCAATCGCACGTCTCCGCCGCTCTCGCCGTTTGTTGTTCTCTCTCTCTTTCCACGTCGGCGTTCTAGTCCCCGAAGTCATCGACCTTTACTTCTTCTTCTTGTGATTGTTAGCTGATAGAGAGAGATAGAGAGAGAGAAAACTCGCCGGATAAGAAAACTAACTTTGGCGCTTTTTTCTTCTTGTTGTGAGTAATAAATGAACAAGCACTTACCAGGGGTGGAGAAAAAGTCGAAATTACCATAAATGTGTATTTTAATTTACAAGTATAACCCCCCTTAGGTGTTGTTTACACGTGCTCAGGCTTTTTAAATAAAGTGAGAATGGAAATTATTATATGGTTGACCTTAAACGACGCCGGTTTGTATACAAAGAAGAATTTTTTTTTTTTTTTTGGTTGAACAGTTCCATGCTTCAAAATTAAGAAATAAAATGGGCAAGAATATCAATATGATGTTGCTTTTATAACATTATTATGTCTATTTTTGAAACAAATCTAACTGATATATCGTTTTTGACGTTTTTATTATCCAGTGACGGCAGTTATCAACTATGGCCTATCCATGTCTAAAGAGGCACTACGAATATGTAACATTATTATGTTACTAATCTAGATTTTAGCTCAACTACTTTGTGAATCCAAGATACGTGGCAGAGATTACGGCATCTTGAGGAATATGACAGGTTACCTTTCGTTTTGTAGGGGGACCATAAATGGGTTTTATGTTCAATCATGACCGTTAAATCGTGTGGGTCACGTGATGCTCCCGATCTGCTTCCTATCGACTTGTCATTGCTCACGAGTCATAACTCGTTTGCTATTTTTCCATTAGTTACTTTATTATATGTTAACAATTTTTTAAAAACGAAGAGAAGTTTGAACCTTAAGTTTTAATCTTTTTCAGGCATAGAGTTAGCTTCTATAGTACTAAAGACAGTACAAAACACTCAATTTACCAGATTTTGAACTAGGAACCCAACAACACCAATACATATAAAAAAGCCCTTTTTCAAAAAAATAAAAAATAAATAACCAATACGTATAACCCACTAATCTACTACGTCTGGTGGTAAGAACTAAGACTTACTCCATTAGTTATTGCTATATTAACATATACGTGTTACATGTTTTATAAATTATCAACTATACATACGTTATGTAAAATGTAAAAAGTTGTAAGACATGTATGTGTGTATACACGAGTTAATAATATATGTGAATGAGACACTGCACCCAGCTCCAACCCCAAAGTTGAAAAGTATTTTATCCTTATCAACACAGTTTTATTAATTTCATGTATAAGTTTATTTTGGCAATTTCCTGTATACGTTTTTCATATCATAATTTTCTGTATAAGTTATAATATGAAAAAATGAACACAAGATAGTTGCATGCTTCAACCTTTTTAGTTATGTGATTGCTCTTTCATGTCGACTATCAATACACATAGTAGATTATATATAGATAAATATGTGATTTTATAAGTACTGAGCTTTGCACACAAAAAAAGTACTGAGCTTTGCACACAAAAAAGTACTGAGCTTTATCAGTTTACTGAATGTATAATTTTCTTATTGTCTTTTTGGGGATCAGTATCGTTTGTCTTTTTTTTTTAACACTGATTTATTATGATATTACAATTATGAGAAATATTACATAGACGGTTCGATAACCGACAAAACTACGTGACTTATAAGGATCTATGTCTAACTGAATCACCTGGGCCGTCCTATGAAAATTCAAATTTGGCCGGATTTACTTGCAACATGTTGAAGATCTTTTATAAGTCTTTCTTCTGAGAATTAAAATTTGGACTTCCAATAATACGCAGTTTGCAAGAAATTGCACAACTTAAAATTCGAACTCCATACCTGGATGTAAAAACCTTTAAACTTTAATCAATAGACTACGGTGTTTCCACAACTGAAACCACGAATGTAGATATTTTTTTTTGGGATATAGCAAAGACATCAAGACATACGGGTCAGTGAACTAGGCACGTACGCACTTATATAATAGAAAGCCAGAGAAGAAAGTTTATAACTGGAGTAGAACTTATAACTAAATAGGGTTACGGTTAAGATTATATGTAATGGTTTTCGGTTACCAAGACAATTAGCAAGAAATGCCTTGGAAGCTGAATATTCAAACAATGGTTACCAAATGCTATCACATTTGAATATTCAAACAAGACTTTTCGATTTTGTGCCGTCAAAAAAAATATCAAAATACTTTCTAAAGTTACAAGACCATGTGCATCGCACGATCTTAGAGGAATTTTCAGGTATGGACTTCGCAAAAAAAGAGAAATACCGGTAAGAAAAACAATGAGGTAAAAATCGAATTTTTTGAGATTTTTGTGATTTTCGCAGATTCTACTGATATGCGGCGGTTCGCGATTGATTGTTTTTTTTTTAAAAAAATAAAAAAAAAAAAAAAAAAATCTGAAACCCCAAGTAGGGTTCCAGCGATGCACATGCTTAATACCAAAAGATAACAACGAAATTTCCTACGGTCATAAATGCTTGTAACACACACAAACAAGATCTGCATGAATAACATTTCGTTGACTAACTTTAACATTTTTATAATAATTAAATAGTACCCCATCTAAAACAGCTCTCACATAGTCTCATGGGGCACTTTCATAAAAAAAAATTTGTTAATAAAATAAAAATAAAAATTCCACCAAACCCAATCTTTGCAAACTTGGGTGTTGTGGTCGGATTCGTACGCACTTCATCAAACCTTTTTGGAATCATTTCACGTAAGCGTTAGTTTTGTTGGAGAGACTGTTTACGCGTTTATCGATCAAAAAAGCTTTGACGATTCTTCCTTGTCAGGGTTATATCAAACCACCGGGTCAATCTACTCGTTTACTTTTCTTCGGTCTTCTCTACCTCCATCCACTTGAGTCTTCTGATATATCTTTGATTTTTCCGCATCAATAATGCCGGAGAGAGAGAGAGAGATGCAATAACAAGACAACTTACTTCTGTTTCTAAACTCCCTGTCTGATTAAATACCCACCAACAAGGGTTCGAGAAACAGAGAGGTTTCGAGAAGAATCAAAATTGTCTTTTTTTTCCTCTTCTTTGATCTGATTAGGTGAGATTTAATACAAAAAGAGATCAAGATTCGTTTAATTTTAGAGGGTTTGAGTTTCTGAGAAGCTTCAGTTCGATTAGCTTCATTGCAAAACAGAGGGATTACTCTGTTTTTTTTTGGAGGGACCACTCTGTTTCTGTAGTTGCTGAATCGAAAGTTCTGATCTTCGTGTAGTATCCACAGCGACGAGATTTGGAAGTGTGTTTAGAGATGGATGAGAGTAGCCATGGAGGTTCATCATCAACCTCACTCCCACCTTTCCTCACCAAAACGTACGAGATGGTCGACGATTCCTCATCGGATTCAATCGTATCGTGGAGTCAGAGCAACAAGAGTTTCATCGTCTGGAATCCTCCAGAGTTCTCCAGAGACCTCCTTCCAAAATTCTTCAAGCACAACAACTTCTCAAGCTTTATCCGACAGCTTAACACTTACGTAAGTGTTTAGTTATGCTCTGTTTCTTGATTGATATACAATCATCTTTATTTTTAGTTGAATGTTTTGTTTTTTTTTCAAAAGGGTTTTAGAAAAGCTGATCCAGAGCAATGGGAGTTTGCTAATGACGATTTCGTGAGAGGCCAACCTCATCTTATGAAGAACATTCGTAGACGCAAACCTGTTCACAGCCACTCTCTACCTAATCTCCAATCTCAGCAAAACCCTTTGACCGATCCGGAGCGGCAGAGAATGAACAGTCAGATCGAGAGACTGACTACAGAGAAACAAGTGTTGGTTCAAGAGTTGCATAAACACGAGGAGGAACGAGAGTTGTTTGAGCAGCAAGTTAAGAAACTCAAAGATCAGTTACATCACATGGAGAAGCGTCAGAGGACAATGGTTTCGTCTGTCTCTCAGGTACTTGAGAAGCCAGAGCTTGCTCTGAATCTATCTCCGTGTCTGCCCGAAGCAAACGAGAGGAAAAGAAGGTTCCCTAGAGTTGGATTAGAGACGATGTTGGAGGAGAACCACCAGACATGTGGTGCTGTGAGAGAGGAAGGTTCCACGAGCACTTCTTCACACGATGCAACGGAGTGTCAGGTGGAACGGTTGGAGTCATCGATAGCGATTTGGGAGAATCTTGTGTCGGATTCTTGCGAGAGTATGGCACAACAATCAACGAGAAACATGATGACACTTGATGTGGATGAATCATCTACTTGTCCTGAAAGCCCTCCTCTTTCTTGCATTCAGCTAAGTATCGATATACGTCTTAAATCTCCTCCTTCTCCAAGGACCATCGACATGAACTCTGAGCCTGATGTTTCAAAAGAACAGAACGTTGTTCCTCCTGATCCTTCTCCTCCAGCAGTTGGAGCAAATGATGTCTTCTGGCAACAGCTTTTGACAGAGAACCCTGGCTCAACCGAGCAACGGGAAGTTCAGTCAGAGAAAGCTGAAGATCGGAGTGAGAAATGCTGGTGGAACTCGAGGAATGTAAATACAATTACAGAGCAGCTTGGACATCTGACTTCTTGATAGAGATGTTGATATGTCAAGGATCTCTCTACTTTAGACTGTTTTTTTTTTTTTTTAGTTTCTTGTGCTATAGGTTGGTTTCTTTGTTTTCGGTTATAAGCATTTGGGTCTGTCTTTCATCATCACATGTATGTCCTGTGAGTTCATGTCAGGAGACTACTCTATAACATTAATCTTGCAGGAGGACCATAGAAATTTAACCTAAAACATATTGCAGAAAAAGATGTAAAGCAAAATGTTACAAGGCATGGAATGTGTTGCGCAATGGACATGCACATTTTGTTGCATTCAAACCAAAATTGTAAATCCGTCAAACACTTGAAAAATATAAATATCAAAGATAAAACTGAGTGTTTTCCAAGAGCTTGACATGCCAAGTTTTGCAATCTTGGTTTTACAATCTGAATGTTTTCCAAATGTTGCAAGTCTTGAATTTATTTTATTTGGCTATGAAATATTTTCTATTTAAAATAATTTCAGTATATAAATATTAATAATCCAAATTATAGTCGAATATATTTCATTTTGATAGAGAACATTTTAAAATTAACTGTAAAAACAGAATATAACAAGATATAACAAATATAACCAATAAACAGAAGAACAAAATGAAGATATTGTTTTCATAATAAAAACAAGATATTAAAGTTTTTGTAATCAAAATAAACGTAAATTTTTTTTTAGAAAGATGATGTTATGAATTCCACAAAAATCTTCAAGCATAAATTAATACAACTATGAAAATATCCGAACAAAAGATGCAATACAAAACAACATAACAAAAACATAGAGAAACAGAATAGAAACAGATGACCTAAAATAAGACAAATAAATTAAAAAAATCTACACTACCAAAACAAAACGTAACATAACTCCATTAATTAATCTCAATAATCGAATTTTGAAATTTAGTTAATTTGAAACTGAATGAATGATAAAAATAAAACAGAGTAATCACAAAAGTAATGATTTCTAACCAAACTCTTTCAAGTAAAAGTAAATATTAGACGAAATACACGAATCGGAAGGACCAACCCTAGTTATACAAATGAGACAATGGTATCATCATATTAGGACAATAATATTGAATTTTTATTCTATATTTCCTATTTTCCGGTGTTTTTAAACCCGATCCGGCGGTCAAACCGGGTTGAACCATGAACCAAAAATAATTCGGGTTGGGTTAATGCTAAAACCCAACTAAAATCGAACCAGTTAAAAATTCCTATCGAACCGCCAAAAACCCGAGAACCATCGACCCAATGAACCGACCAAACTCCGGTTCGTATATAAGCCAACATTTTGTTAATGAAACAATTAATTTTTCTTGTTTTTTAAAGTAAAAATAAGATTTATCAAAGATTAATAAAGTATCGTATCTCGTATTTTTCTTTTGTCTTCTTTACAACTCATAAATTACAAGATTCACAAAGTTTAATATTCACGTCAAGATATTGTTTTTGTCTACTTCTCACTTTTTAAAATTTTTTATTTCATGATCACTTGTTTTGAAGATTTTAAATAATTGAAACATTTTTCTTTTCTGAAATTTGTATTTCAAAATATAACTTTTACCTAATGTGTATATAATTTTTTTAAAAGGTGATGAAGATGTAGAGTGATAAGATTTGCGAATAAAATTTAAATGTGATTTTCATATTGATTTTAGATTTTAATTGTTATTTTTAAGTTTTTCTACATATTATGACTATTTAAACATTTTATTTGATATGATCTATTTTTTAAAAAAATATACGTATTATTTATAAAATATCATTAACTTTAATTTAATCTAAGTAAACCCGATCGAACCAGGTTCAGATTCGGTCGAACCAGGTTCAGATTCGGTCGAACCACAATGACCCATGACCCAAAAAAAATTTTGTTCGCTAGCCGGTCCGGTTCCAAGAACACTGCTATTTTCCCTGATATAAATGAGAGATAAAAAATCCGTATTTGGTAAGCAAGCCCCCACCAATACTATGTTTTATTAGGCGCATTAGTTTGGTGTATATAAAAAGAAGCCCTAGTACTACGTAGGGAGGACTTGCGTGTGAGATTTGTTAGAGAGGATGTCGGGGAACGCTGCGGCGAAAACAGCTAAAATAGAGGTGTGGTGGGACATGAAGGACTGTCCGATTCCGGAGGGGTATGATGCTCGTCGGGTCCGTCCAAGTATAGAAAGGGCGTTGAAGGAACTAGGCTACTCGGGTCCTGTCTCTATCACTGCCTATGCCAGCCAAAAAACAAACCCCTGATCACCACCTTCTTGCGCTCTCTTCCACCGGAGTCTTTTGCACATACCCTTCCCTGTTAGTCACGTTTCCCTTTTGTATAATTTTCAACTATATCCCCACTGAAATTATTCCCTTTTGTTGAAGCAGGGGTCGAATACAGTCGCATGACTACAGATTTTAGGGCATGGAAAGTTGATAATCCTGCTCCGGCTTCAATTATGATCATATCGGATGAACTGGCTTCCAGCAAGTACCGTTTATCACTTATTTGCCGGAAACTACAAAAGAGTAACTACAACTGTTTTTTGGTTTATTCAGTTAGGCCTTTTGAAATGTCTGTCCTTCTCACTTCTGCGGAGTGGCTCTGGGAAAGCTTACTTTCAGGTGCTTGTTTCTTGTTTGTTCTCTCATGTGTAACGAAGACGTGGGCAAGGAACTACCCGGCCACGCCTGAACACGCCACCGCTAAAATACATGTGTTGTGGGACATGAATGACTGCCCTATTCCTGAGGGATATGATGCTTGTCGTGTCCGCCCAAGTATTGAAAGGGCGTTAAAGGAACTAGGCTACACTGGTCCTGTCTCCATCACTGCCTTTGCCGACCAAAAACAAACCCCTGATCACCACCTTCTTGCGCTCTCTTCCACTGGTGTCGTTTTTGCTCATACCCTCTTTCCCTGTTAGTCCCATTTCCCTGCTGTTATATAATTAGTGTTTAATTAACTTTCAACTGAAATTATTTCTTTTTGTTGAAACAGGGGACTTACACAGTCGCATGATTACAGATTGTGAGGAATGGATAGAAGATAATCCTGCTCCGGCTACAGTTATGATCATATCGGATGAACTAGCTTCGCCCAAGTCCCATTCATCACTTCTTTGCAGGAAACTACAAGAGAGTAACTACAACTGTTTTTTGGCTTATTCAGTTAGGCCTTTTGAAAAGCCTATCCTGGTCTGGGATAGCTTACTTGCAGGTGTTTGTTCTCTCATCTTCCACTACTACATTACCACCAAATTAATTACGCTGAGCTTCTTTTTTTTTCCTCCACAGTTTCAGAGACAAAAAGAAACATTCTTCACAAGTGCAGTGAAAGTGAAAGTGAAAGTGAAAGGGTTGCAGCATCTACCGGAATGTTTTGTTGCACATTGTGCTACTGTGATTGCAAAAGCCTCGATGGTTTCAATAAGCATTTCTCAAGTAAAGATCATACACAGGAAGTACGCGCATCCTCTCCCCTCTCCCTCTCTATCAATAGATTGTCTAACCATTTGAGCAACAACCTGTTTAACTCTTTCTACTCGTTGTCAAACAGGAGCACAGAATGCTTTCGCATATTTAATCATTTTCTCACCGGCAAAGGCAATATAGCTTTGATGGCTCCACCTACTTTGGTGGAGCTTTTAATATAAGTGTGTTTCAAAAAAAAAAAAGAATATCCAAGGACCATGATGAGGCAAGTTTCTTTTCTTAATGAAATAAAAGATTCTCAACAGAGGAAAATGTAAATACATGTCCAAATACTCAAATGTTTCATTTCATATTACATGTTGTAGACTTGTAGGTAGGATATCCTCCCAAGACCAAACGTATGAGGAAAACAGATGAGTAATATAAATACATTTCCAAATACTCGCTCGCTCTTATCCTTTTTTTTCTAGTCTATTTTCCCTTTGAAGTATTTATCTATCGTTTCCTTCTGCTTGTTTAAATTTAAATTAAACTGAATGGTGTCTTTTTCGATATATTGTTTCAGAAATTTCTCATGATAGCCATTTTTAAGTTTTTATCACAAAAATAGCATTCAATAAAGAAAATGACCAAAATAAATTTTATTAAAGGGTAAAAATGTATTTTTACGCTAAAGTTAACTAATCTAGACTTAGGGTGTGGCTGATAACCATCATATGAACAATAAGAAATGAATGAGTAGAAATAAAATTTTAGGAATGATGAGGAATGATGGCTCCTTATCAAAATTAATGAGGAATTGATTTATTCAATAATTCTCTACAAACAAAGGAATGAAGATGAATGAAAAGTAAAACATATTCCTCATGAATGGTAAAAAGTTTAAGGAATATTAAAGAACATAGTATTTCTCCTTGTTCCTTTGGTCACCAGTCATACTCTTAGTGTTTAGAGTTAAGGGTGGTGTTTTGGGATATGATATCAAATTTTAAAAATTCAAAATAAAAAGAGGTTATTTGGTCATTTTCTTTATTGAAATCTATTTTTGTGACAAAAACTTAAAAAAATGATATTCGAGAGAATTGCCCTTAAACATTTCTGTTTAGTACGAGTATGATTAAATGTGCAATTTAATTATATTTTAGAATTAATCTTTTACCTTTCGCTATATACTACAAGAAAACATGCATATAACAAACATGCATATACGACAGCTACATTTGTCATTAGCTGGGTATTACAACCAATTAACAACGAATCAAAATTCTTAGTTAATCTTTTGACATTACAGAAGCATCGTCATACATTTGTAGAGTTTTTCTTTCGTTGTAAAGTCCTCATAAACAATCGTTGTTAAGTGGTCGTTAAATTTCATAGGTAAGGTGTTGTTAGACAGGTAAAATTACAATACTTTGCAGGGTTTGTTACAAACTGCTGCAGGGCTGGCTTGTGTTGGGTAATGGCCATGCATATGAGTGTAGTATTGTTAGGCCTGAATTTCGTACTGAATAATCAAGAAACCAAACCTTGCATGCTTTCTTTATTAAAAAAAACAGACTGAAATTACAATATAAAAAAGAGACTGATAACTATTTTCATACTGAAATAACATGTAATGCAAAGTGATTGATGGTTGCAGGCTTGCGGCTAACAATATGCGATTAAAGAAGATACAAGCCTGTACACATGCATTACGGATGCAAATGTAAACTATTGGAGATAAATTTGGATATCAAACCAAAATTGTGAAATCTGTGAAGCACGCAAAAATTATCGAGATAAGTCTGAGTACTTTCTAGGTGTTTCACATAACGGGTTTCACAATCTTAGTTCGCATGATACACATCTTGTTGAGTTGTTGTCCAATTTATTTTCGATATATATATAAACCACCTATCTAGGATCAAGTTTTACAAAGAATTACCTAACATGTGTGTCGGTTCATGTTGAGATGATGTACTTCACTAGTTAGATTTTCTTCAGTACATACCTATTTAGATTCGATTTCGGTTAAATCTAATTCTTGTTTCAGTTATTTCTGTCTTTCATCTGTTTGTTTTATCTCAGACGTTGTGGTTCAAAAATCTTGTTCGACATGTGAAAGTAATGCCTAAAAACTTACATAAAACACCTTATAAACACAAAAAAAGGCTGCTCTCACTTATATAGAAAAAACAATGCTGTCACATCGATTTATGGGATCTCTTTGTTATCTCCTCCACTCAGGTCTTCCTTCATCTTTATGGAAGCAACAACTTTCTCTATGATGCTCTTAAGCGCAGGCGCGCTGACAGAACACTTGTTAGCCTCAAAGCATGACTTACCTCGCTCAGCTGCTCTGCCAAGCTGTGGATCCAAAGGAACTTTCCCTAGAAACGGCACTCCCATCTCCTCACACATTCTCTCAGCACCTCCTCCGCTGCTGTCAAACACTTGGCTCCATGCAAAGACACCATCGAGAAGCTCTGGTGCATTCTCTCGTATACAAGAGATCATGTCTTGCGTCACGTCAACGGAAGAGCCGGTCTCTGTCGTCGTCAGCTTCATGAACTTGACATCACTCAACGGTTGAATTAAACCACTCATGTTCTCCACTACACCTAGCACATTGACCCCAATTCTCTTGCAAAAGTTCACTCCCTTTCTAACGTCGGCCATGGCGACTTCCTGGGGAGTTGTAACGATGATACGATGGTGATGTGTTCGTCTGAGGTGCCTGGTGGGGTATCAACCACAAGGGAATCAATATGATCTCCCCAGTCAACTTCTTTCAAAAACTCTTTGATTTGAGCGCTCTTGCGTGGACCTCTCCAGATGGCAGGCTCATCATCAGACTCGGAGTGCGTGAATGATATGGACAGGACACCGACATAAACCGGGCTCCATCCGTAGTTGCTGTAGTGAAGCAGGTGCCCTTCGCGTCCTAACATTTTCGGCATGCTTGGCCCGCATATATCTAAGTCTATCAGGCCTACTTGATGGTCCATTCCTGCTAGGGCAAACGAGAGCTGAGCTGAGAATGTGCTCTTACCAACCCCTCCTTTGCAAGAAAGAACCAGTACCTTGTGCTTTCACGGTAGCCATTCTTTCAGATATCGCTTAATATCACTTTGGTATCTAACAGAATAAGTGTTCTAATTGCACAAGGTAGACTTGAACCTGGATCAGGTCCCGTAGGAGCAGTGCCAGTGGCACATGCTTGTTGATTAGGGCAACCTGCGCAAGACTCTGACTTTCCAGCAGTTTCGGCTAGGGGACCTGGGCAATCTATTATCACCATGCATAACAAAGAACAATAAAGCAATTATTAGGTTAAAACATATATAGAATAAAGAACCCATGAGTATCTCAAGCAAAAAAAGACACTGAAAGATTGGATTTGATATTGCTTACGCTCGTTGGCGTTCTCTGGAATCTCTCCTTCGTCCATGTCAACTTGTGATGTCTGATTAGTTCCTTACAAAGTTGTGAAACCAGCGTTAGGTATTCTAACCAAAGCTTATTGTATTTATATCTGATACTTTTCAACGAATATGCGTATATATACACGTTTAAAAGAAGCCCTAAGAAGAATTAGTAAGTCAACAGATTAAAAACGGAAAAGTGTTTTCTATACAATTGTCAAATTTCTTGTAAATAAAAAGGAAATACAAATTAATAATAATTGTTAATGATGTAATTATATAAATTGATATAATTTTTTTTTTCAATTTTTGGGAGTTTGAGTTTCGTATGATTAAAAAATTGCTAAACCAAAACTGAATAAGAGTAAAACAGCAACCTCTATGCACAAACCTGATGTTGGCATGCAAATCTGTGTCGGTGATTGAACAAGCTCATAATTTTTATGCTTAAAACCGGTATTTTTCTTTTGCGTTTTATTGGTCCTGAGCATGAGAACACTTCCATTGCAAATATTCTTAGCACTATATATTTTGAGATGCTTTTGAGTGAGTATCTCACCATTTAAAACCTCATTCGTTGAAATATAATTGTCTGTTTTAATCTTTGTGAGATACTCAATGTTAAGAACCTTTGCAATAAAATTACTCTAAGTAAAGGAACATGTCATTTAAGGCATCGCGATTTTATATAGTCCCTCTGTTTCTTCTGGAGCTGAATCCAGGGGAGACTTCAGGTCATGTTCAGATGTCAAACTTGTATGCCTCTAGTGGAAGATGGGATACTGTTATGGAGGTGAGAGCACAAAGAGTAAGCAAGAAGCCTGGATGTAGCATGACTGAAGTCGACGGTGCTGTTCATGAGTTCTTAGCTGGTGAAGGACTAATAAACCACTAAACGACTTGCTATCAGTTTACGTTATAACCAAGAAGTATGAAATTAGCACAGTTGCATAGTAGAAAGTGTAAAACATTTAACAAATCAGAATAATTAATCATCCATAGATCTTTATATTACTATTCTACACCAACATCAATAAATCATTATGCACCTGCTGAAAAACATTTATGATCATATCATGATACTCATCACTATTAAGTCTTAGATAACAAACCAGAAGCTCTTTGAGTTCTTCAGGGCGATTGATACCATTCTCCATGATCATCTCAATCATTGAATCTCTAAAGTCCTTCTGAGGATCGCTCGAGCATTTCACTACTGCAAAGCTTTCATTCTCCATCTCCTGCTCCTTTGCTCTCTGTTTAGCCTTCTTCAAGTCTTCAATAGCTTTGACTCTGCATTTTTCAGATGATCTTGGTGAAAAGACTCTAACCTTGCTGTTTTCTTTTGTCCCTAGCTCCCTTCTTAGGTACATAGATTTCCTCTGTTTGTCAGCCTTCAGCTTCACTTCTCTTAGTTTTGTTTCCTTGAGATGCTGCCACTGGTGAGCCACAAGAGTCTCTCTACTGTTACTTGTACCTGTCCTTCTCGCTGGTTTCTTCACTTTAACCTCTGGGTTCTGTTCTGGTCTCTTTGGCTTTTGTTCGAGAAGTTTTTGATCACGTCTCTCACATCTCTGCTGCCTATCTCTGTTCACCTGAATTCTTGGCGTCATGATCACAGTTTCTTTGTCTCCATCCATTGTCTCTCTTTGGAAATCTCTTACTTTCTTCCTCACACTGCTCATAATCTCTTCAAACTTCTCATTTGACTCCATATTTGCTGATCTTGTTGTAGCGTTCTCCTTTTCTGCTGATACTCTTTGAAACCTTTTGCTACTCTCATGAGTATCATTTCGACGTTTAGTAGAACCCAAGGAAGATTTTGAAGACATCTTCTGGCTAGCTTCATCATCATCTTGCTTCTTCTTCTCTTTTGCAAGTTTTAAGTCAGAAGAACCAGTCAGCTTTGAAAACCAAGAAACATGATGAGCACGAGACAACCCTGGAGAAGAAGAAGAAGAAACAGGTTTCTTTTTTCCCCATTTCATCATCCCAAATGATATAAGAATCTGAAAACAAATGAGAAAAATATAAAGGGATGTATCTAGAGGTTAATGTTGTTATATGGTTAGGCCTATGTGTTTAATAGGGAGATGAAAAAGATGTTGTCTTAACGGGTAAATGCGAGTTGCAGTTTGGAAAAAAAAGAGAACCAAAGTCGCCTGAAGAATCATGTGACCACTTTTAGCCTAAGTATTGGTTTTGTAATCTCTGGGTATGTTATGGAACTAATACCAATGTAGGGGACCAGTTTTTATCTATCAAAAAAACCAAACTTCATTGATGTCAAAGACTTGGGCTCCCTCTCTCTTTCTCTTCTTTCTGAGTAACGTGACAAACCCAAGAACCACAAGAATCATCCTATCTTTTAGTTTGTACTCGCTGTCTTAAGATGGAGCTCTTAGCTCATGGATTCATTTGGCTAAACAATTGTTACATTCACATGATTACATCTCTAGTCATTTAGCAAAACCGGTATAAAATCAGCCCGACCGATATAACAATATGATTGGTACTGGTCCTGCTCTCTCCTGGTCCTAGACTAAGAGATATTATAATCATGAAGATGGTAAAGTTATAAAATTTAGAGTTATCTGGAAGTTAAAGATTTAGTGAAGTTGATGTGTGGTCCTGATTTTGAAGAACAGCTAAAATCTCTCCATAAGGATATATCACCTACCTTGAGGTATGGTTTGTGTCATCCACACCAACTTGTCCATGATTTTAATTTAATTTTGTTGACTTTTATTTTTTGTTTCTTCTATTGTAATATACCCGTCAAAATGGGGATATTTAAAGGTTTTTATTATTATTTAAATAAGTTTTTTGTTTCTCTTATATTGTAAAGACTTGACATTGAAGCATTATCAAATTTGCTTATTTCAGGCTCTTCTACTTTCCCATCTGAAAAGGGATATTAGAAAATACCCCATTTCATACCTTTAAAAAATATACTTTTTACTAAATCATGTAGACTTAAAAATTATAATATTTAATATTAGTTTTCTTTTGAACGTCATTTGATTTTGTGATTTAAACTTTGCCTATTGTATTATTCTAGTTAAGCTAATAACATTTTTGGTTCATAAATATTATCTTTCTCACTACAAAAATAACAAAATTGTGTATGAGATATCAAACTTTAATTTCAGATTATTTTTTATGTCTTTTGGAGACCTACCATATTATTAAAGGGACAAGACGTTATTATTTCACGACTATTTCAAACTTGTTGATAGCGAGACGAACCCTATGTTGTTATATTGATAAAGAAGAATAAATGTTGTAAAATATAATTGTTTAATTATCATTCTAAATTAATATTTATTTTGTTTATTCGATTAAAATACTTGAAGTTTTTAGTTATTTCAATGGTAGCCAAAAACAATTATTATTTGTTTAGTTACATGTTATATGAATTTTAGACAGTCATGATATAATTTTTAAATGCATGAAAAATCAAATCAAATCTAGATAATAATTGAAAAAAAAGAAAAAAAAATTATTAATACAACTCATTTCATTACAATTTGGTCGATGATGAAAAAAATAAGAGAAATTAGGAGCTACACCAAAGAAGTTTGACGTATTTAATTATCTGCCAAATTGAACTGTTCCCCGAATGAGTGTGATGTTTTTGGACTCTGCTACCCCTACTCACACTGCCAAGTAAAATACTATTGTGTTAGGCAAAATCTTACGAGGAGATTTTGTAATATTTTATTCTCTGCGTGCAAGATTGTCCACGATATTACAATACCATTTAAGTGTTATTATACTTTTTGAATTTCAAAATAGGTTCATATTTTTCTCTTTCATCTCTCCAAATAAACTCTCTGTTCTGTAATTTTCTTTCTCTCCAAAGAAACTTTGTTTCCATCTCACTCATCAAATTCATTGATTTTGCAAGCTAGCACACTGGTTTTTCATGCTAGAACGTGCAACAGAATCACATTTCCTCTCTTCAGCTCCCATCTATGCAACTCGCCGGTTAGATTCCTGAGTCTCTCAAGCTCTTTTGTAGTTTAAAATCACTAAATTCTTAGGAAAAGATCTTTCCGGTACGACTCCTTCTCAAATCTGCTTGTGACTTCCTGGTAATAAATACTCTGGCTCGACCCTGCCACAGATCGTTGAGTTTAAGTTCAAGAACGCTCTTGTTTTAGTGACGACAAGGTCTGAGGTTTGGTTCCTTCTGTATTAAGCCGGTTAGATCGTCTTTCTTTGGCTGGGAACAATCTCTCTGGTACGATTTGGTTCAAGCTGTCTCGTTTTGGAGAAGATGATTTTGTCGCAAATAACAGTCTCGCGATTATATTGCGGAGGATGTTGGGTTTTGATGGTGGTTATGATTAAAGTGCTTGTGGTGGAAGAAGCTGTTAGATGTTATTCTTGCTGGATAGACATTTACATTATTGTCGAGACAATACAAACTTTAACCAGATATTATTTTACGTAGATGTTAAAGACAGTTGAAAGAACCTATACATAGACGGAAATCATTTTATTTACACGGGTTATAAATAAGTAAATTGTAACGTAAGTTGTGTTAGACGGCTACAATAATTTTTGATGCATCGTCATAAACCAAAAATAATAGACAGTTATATAATTTATTAGTCAAGATACTTAATATTTTATCTCAAGTAACCCATTTTCTAAAAATGTAAGTATTATATTAGCTGTCCAACAATTTAATATGCACCAATGAACAAACATGCCTAAACATTATTTGTATGTTCATTTCATATTTCATATGATATAGCTATGATCTTGATTCTTATGGTGCCTAAGAATGTGATATACAGAATTCAAACATGTTTTATCCCAAATAACTTGTTTGTTAACCATGTAAATATTATATTAACCGTCAAATAATTTGATGTAACCAACAAATCAGTTTTTACACTAAGTTAACTCATTTTCTAACCGTGTATATATTATATTAAACGATCTGACATTTCCAACGAATACATATACATAAGCATTATTAACATGTTCATTCAATATGTCACAGCTATGATCTTGACTTCTTAATCTTATGATATCAATTCTTGTTAGTATGTTCATTATTCATATTTTTTTATCTATTTGGAATTGATCCTTGAGATTTGTTGTTAAACGTCTAACCTGTTTTAGTGATATCTAACATTATTTTTAGCTGAGCTATGAAAGTTTTATCCGGATACCTACATTTTCAAGCATTTGTGTTTTTTTATTGAAGCTAATAATATGTTTGAAAAGATACGTAAAAATTTAGCCGGTTACACACCATCATTTAGACTACCCATCTTTGTATATGATATCATTAATAGTTTAAAACTACAAGTAAATATCCGGCTACAGCAATGTGTTCTTATATAAATATTAAATTAGCCGTCCACTGCGTAAGTAGTATAAAATTAGTCTTCCACCGTAGCCATCCATCTTTATAAAAACAAGTAAATAACGTGTTATCAATTTAAATATAAAATTAGCCGTCTACTCTTTGCTATAGCCACTCCTGTAAATATTTTCACAATACATAATCCAAACAGATCTCGAATTGTAACAACCATTAAAACAAACAATTCAAATCATTGAATAAGTACTAGAAACTAAAAGATTAAGTATGTAATAAAAAAAAATTCATAATGGATAAATGAAGAATCGGTGAAGGAACAATAAATCTGCAACAACAAGATGGAAAACATCATTGGTAGCTTAATATAATTAATGGAGGAAAGAAGACAAATCTTCCCATGAAGTTTAAAACAGTGAATATTCTGAACCCTCCGATGTACCACCTCCCGCTGATAAACATACGTGGCAGCTTTGACGTCTGCGCATGTCTTTGCTTCTTTTGTGTCAAAAATTTGCTCCAACTCCATCTTCAAAGACCCATCCTTTGAAAGACTTAATCCTCGATTCACGCTAGGAAGTTACGAGATCGTTGTGACAACTCGTCATTGCCATGTCTATCTCAGTCGCAAAGTATTCCTTCACCATCTTGGACAAAATCTTTGTAGGAAAAGAAAAGATGGCGGAGAAGAAATAAAAAAAGGCTCTTTTTTTTACATTCTCTCTCTATCTTTCCAGATATCTAATAAAATCTTTCACGTATCTTTTCAAATCTTTTTGATATTTTACAAAATCTATATGTCAGCTAATATCGTATAATAGGAATTGAGTTGAAAGTCGAACAGTCTACGGTGAAGGGCTGAAGTCGTCATTTCACAACTATCTTATCTATAATGAAACCTAACTTATACTGTTATTGGCATTTACCTAATTTCATAGTTTTTATGGGTTTTGAGCAAATTAGCTAAAAAACAATAAAAAAATATTCCAGTTTTCAATAAAATTTGAATCCTAACTTGTAGTGAATATTTAGGTATATACGTGTTGACGTCAATGTGCACATGTACGTAGGACTGGATAAAATATCTGTAAATGTCGATTTGATTTGTTATTATTTTCGATTTGAATAGAAAATTCAGATATCCATAACTCTACAAAGCAAAACAAATACTAATATGCAATATGCAATATCCGTAAAACCGAAACAAATCACAAATATTAATATTTTAGAATTGTATATTCGACAAACAACATATGATATGATATCAACCATTGTGATATTTTAGAAGTGTATATTCTACAAACAACCTATGATACGAAACAAATCAAAATATTAATATTTTAGAACTCATACCTTTTATTGAAAACAGTAGTTTTTTTCCCAAAATGTTTATCGCTGGTTTGCAAATTGCAACATACGTTTAATATTTTTTTCAAAAAAAAAAACATGCGTTTAATATCTTGACGACGATAGGGAATTTTGATACTATTAAATGCTGAATATATGCGGTCAACGTACAGTTTAATGCTGACGTTTTTCACCAAAGGAAGTGAAATCTTTCGGTATATATAAAACAAAGAAGCATTATTTCAACGTACACTTCTCATAAACTCTAGTTACAGTGTTAAACAAAAAAGAGAGTTTTAGAAATGATTCAGTCAAGATATGTTTTCTTTGCTTTCCTTGCTCTCTCCTTTTTACTTGCAGGTTAGTCTCATTAGATCTAAATCGTTATAAAATTTTATTTATTTATATATTTGTTTGTTATTGCTATTCCTCAAAAGTCAAAACAAATCTTGAACATGTGTTTGTGTTGCAGATGTTGAAGCTACAGAACTGGTGAGTGATGGTTCGATTTTTTCTCCCAACAAAGGAGCAGCTTCATTGTGTTGCAACGATCACTCCGTATTTGGAGTATGTGTTGATAGAAATTGCAACAAGTGGTGTCGCCAAGGTTGTGCCTCTAAGAGAGGTGGCTTTTGCAAGAAGAAACTGACGAACATAGTTTGTCACTGCTACTGCTAATTAAAACTATATATAAACTCTATGTTAAACTCTTTCATACTGTTCTTTTTTTCTACTTCAAAATATAATAATTCTATGCGCCTTATATATATATAAATGGTCTGAATGGTTACCGTGGATTTGGTAATATAAGCTGGGCGAAATTAAAGTACGGTATGGTTCATGCGGTTTGTGAGACATGTGCGGTTTCGATAAAAAAAGTAATACGGTTTTAATAAAACAAATAGTGCGGTTTTGATAGAAAAATATTGTAATATTATTTATTTGAATATATGAACCTAATAAAATGTGTTTATTAATTTTCTAGATAAATAGTAAATATAATGTAAAATATTTTTTTAAATCCACAACTTTTTTATTCAAATTTAAAAACTAAAACTAAACCATCTGTTTTGGTAAGTTAACCAATTATTTGACCATCAGATTTAGTTCAGATAGCAAAGGAACATATAGCATCTTAAAGGTATAGATTTTTTTTTTGGAAAATTCTGGATACTGAAAAACATTCAGTGTTACAAATGTATTTTAAATATTTTTATCACATTTTTATGTATATAAATCCTATGAGTATTAAGGTACACCTTTTTTTGTTCCGTTGAAATATTTTAGATACAAAAATAAATAAATTTATTTTAGTTTATGATTTAGTTCTTTATGTTTGGTAATTTTTTTTTGTTTTGGTTAAAATGCTAGAAATTAGTTACAGTAGTCTATAATATATCCTTACATTTTATCTAATAATGTTAGTAGTAAATACTTAATATATTTGACTAACTTTGTAACACTGAAAAGTCAATTACAAAATAACGCACATTAACGTACAAAATAACGCACATTAACGTAGGGCCCGCACCACAACCAAAGCGTAATCACTATATGTGCGGTTTTGTAGCAAAATAGAAACAAAATTTTTTTTTTTTTGTTTTGTTTTCACAGGTGCGTTTTTGATCACTTACTGTTGTGTTATTCAATTTTTTTTCTTGATTGGTAATATATGCGTTTTTTCACTCTACATACGACAAATACGCCCCGCTTTTTGGACGCCAATCACAACAAAATTCTTGAAAACAACATTACGTATATGTGAAATTGTTTTTGGGTACCTTGTCGTGAAGTAGACGGTCTTCAATGCGACGTTTTAAGACTTTTAGTCCCCTTGATTATTATTGTTTTGAAAAAAAATATATATATATATATATATAATATATAAATTTCCGTTCGTAAATAAATAAATTTGCTTTAGATCTAGTGATAGACTTACTTATAGTAGAATATGCAAATGGTATTAGCTAGTTCTTATTGGTAGCTCGACGACAATCAAACGCTATAGAGACCCCTAATTTGAAATGTTCATGCTATTCTTCTTATAAAAATAATAGAACTACTGATATTTGAAAGGATTTATATATAAATAAGTTTATATCGGATTACAAGATTTGATATATTTATGGAGAAACTGATTGTGGTAATATTAGTTGATCCTTAAACTGCATATAGGTTAGAAGAACCTAGCACAATGTAGTTTATTCATATCGTAGGATTACAACATTGCTTAGAAAGAACAAAATAGTGCTTAACAGCCCACCTTCTAAAATAAGTGATAGTTTTTTTGTGGCGCCAGTTAAGAGATGTCGATGATGCTGAGTAGACACCAAACTTAGGTGAAAACATACATTATTCAATAGACGGTGTTGAAGAACTTCACACGTGACATAAACAATATTTTTGGGGTATATTGGAAGGATCGTTTATTTCGGCACAATTAGATATCAATAAACATAAAATTAACTTATAAAATGGTTAATATATGTCAAATTTTAATTGTAAGAAAATATTTTAGATTCCTAAATTTGACCCTATAATAACTAACATTACTTGAACTATTGTACATATGTTACCAAATCATAACTAATGAACAATCATGCTTACAATTTATATTCACTCATCTATGTGGAAAACAGTTTAATTCTATTAAATTTAAATTTATTTGATTAGAATTGTTTAAATTTACACACTTTAAATTTATTTTCTATCAATTTTTTTTTTAAAAATTAAAAATTAATTTTTAAATGTAAATACGTGAGTAGATTTTTCAGGATATAATCATAAAAGTGTTTACAACTTTTTATTTATTCACAAAATATAGGTATAGTTTGAGCCCTCCCAGCCCTAAAATTTACCGAGCTTGAGTTTAGTTTTGTTAACCTCTTCAGACTAAGTCCATTTGGACTTTGGATATATATTTTGAGCTTAACCCCATTTGGGTTAGGACCGGTCCAAAAATTCAAAACTTTGTATTTTAGTTCAAATATTATCATTTCTGCAATCAAAGTAACATTATTTAAAAATATTTTTGATCCAAACTCTAATACAACAATATGAAAGTGTTTAATACATCTTATTGTTTGATCATTACAAGTGTCACATTTAAATTTTGCAAATGTACCTTCTTCTTTTATGTACAACATTTTTTTTTTCAAAATACAAAGTATGAAACGTTGAATCATGTTTATCATAAATTTTGTTCTCTTATATATTTAGTTTTA
Source organism: Brassica napus (assembly GCF_020379485.1). NCBI lineage: Eukaryota > Viridiplantae > Streptophyta > Magnoliopsida > Brassicales > Brassicaceae > Brassica > Brassica napus. Next base: position 24,307 of record NW_026016100.1, on the reverse strand, counting down.
ATTTATATTTGATTATTTAAATTTGGTTTTTTTATAATATGTTTTTAAAACAAACGGAAAAGTAAATTATTTTTGATAAAGAAGAAAAGTTTAAATTCACTTTATATATTTTTAAAACAGTTGAAACTATTTTTTTTATGAAAATTCACATGTATTAAAACGACAGAAGTGACTATGATAAATTATTTTTTGAAAGGCCCAAAAAGCTCGAAAAGCACTGTAGCCTTATAAAGACCAGACCAGACTTTAAATTTGAGATCCAAAATATTTTCGGACCAGACGGGGCTCAAATATTTACGGACTTAGCAAGTTTCGGCCGGGACGGACCGGCCTGAATTGACACCCCTAGTTGCAACAAATGGTGTCTTCAAGGTTGTGACTCTAAGACTGGTGGATATTGCAAGAACGAAACTGGTGGACTATAAACTTAACGTTCATTTCCTCTTAATACTGAAAAGCGACAATAACAATAAACAATATTTCTTGCTATTTCACATCTCAAACAATTATAAACTACAACTGAACAAATAAGTTTTGATATTTAGTTTGTTTGTTAAGAGCGGTCATGGATGGTAAGTACTGAATGTTTCTTCTTAGACAATTGAACATTGTGAATTTGATTTTTGCTTTCAAGAGAGACCTTTTTCGTCATATACATTGTTCAGAAGCTTAATGAATATGAAACAGAATAAAACCAATCAGAGCCGTGCCTATGTGTTAAAAAAAAGAGGCAACTGCCTCAGGCAGGCCCCTCTTCATATGGTTAATTTTGGGGCTCCATTTTTACAATCAATTGGTCTAAAACTATTTGTATATGTCTATTTTTATTAATATTTTTCTACAAATTTAATTATATTCTTTCTGTATTAAAATAAGTGGGTTTTAAGGTTTTTGCGCACTGATTAACAAATTACAAATTTTCATTCAATCTTTCTCGTTTGTCTAAAAACAACAAATAAGTACAGATAATTCAGCCAATAAAAAATCATAATGCAGAATATAAATAGTCAAAAACATAAAATTGCATTTACTTTTAACATAGAAACTTGAAAACATTAAAATGAAACAATTTTTTTTTTCTTTTAAAGTGACACGAAGGAAGTATCATCCTTTTCCGATTTAAGTTCTATATATAGCTTTACCTTTTGAATATTCACATATTGATTGTTTTATATATTTTTTTTTATTTTTCTTCATAATTTTATCGTATACTCCTCTTATTCAATTGGTATTATAATGTTAGATGCTTTTATAACTTCGCAAGTACATTTTTAATTTTTTTTAATTAGCATGGGTGTGAATTTTTTGGGTCATCATTCTTTGAATAAATGTAAACAATCTTAATAAATATTTTTCATTAACTATTTTCATATTTATGTTTACTAACTTGACAATCAGAAGAAATTTTTTTTTTTATTACGGCTCCAATTTTTAGAATTGCCTTAGGCTCCATATAGTCTAGGCACGGCACTGCATGGGATTTTGAGGAATCTATGCCTATGTAATTAATGACCAAACAATTCTATACCTTTTGGAATAACAATGTTCATGGAATTAAGGTTAGTATTCATGTATATCGTTAATTGAGCTATCATCTACGTGCTACATTACATAATAAGCTTATACTTCTGGTCAAATGAATGTTGAAGTACTACTAGAGAAAATAATTAGTCAATTTAATCACATCATAGATAAAGTTTACAGAGCTTTGTTTTATCTGCTCGCAGCCAATCACAATATACATAAGACTCTAAGGCCCTGATTGGCAGAGCATTAGCATTAACAGTAGCAGTATGCTATAGAAACAGTATGCTGCAGGATCTGTATGTTTTTGCTAACTGTTTAATAGGATGATTGGTAGAACAGTATGAGTATGCTATTTAAAATTATTATAAAAATTAGTATATAATATATAATATATTTATTTTTAATTAGTATATTAATATATTTATTTTAAATGAATATATTTCTAATATATATATATATATATATATTAACATATAAAATTAAAAAGATATATACTTAATTTATTTTATTTAAAAATTTAAAAATTATGTTTATATTGAAAAATATTATTTAAAAATAAATTTATAATTAAAATATATATATATTAAAATTATATTTCACATTTAAAATAAATTAAATTATAAAAAATTAAATTATAAAAAATTAAATTATAAAAAATTAAATTATATATTTTAAACGTGAAAAACTATTTTTTTAAAAAATATTTTTATTATAAATTAATTTTAGAAATCAAAATTTTATTTTCTGGATATAAAAATAATTTTATGATATTATTAAATAAAATAAATGAATTAATTATATATTTTCCTTAATTTTATAAATTATAGATGCAAATGCTCTTATAAAAGCTTCATGTGAAAGCATTGGCCAGAGAGCATTTGGAGAGCATTTGCATTTAGTAAATACTTCTCTAAATACTTTTCTAACAATTGTTGATTGGATAATGTAGAGCATAATGCTAATGATAATGCTCTATCAATCAAGGCCTAAAAGTTAACACTTTCTACATCCTTAACCTTAAACAAAACTTTGGCGTAAATCTCTTCCAAAGGATTACCACAACAAAGGTTAGATAATGTTTGGTCAAATGTTATTGTATCCGTTTGAACCAACAAAAGCGTCTGTAGTCCAACGGTTAGGATAATTGCCTTCCAAGCAATAGACCCGGGTTCAACTCCCGGCAGACGCATTTTTTATATGTTTAATGGGGAATCTTTTTGATGCGACAACATAGTGTATATGTTTTAGCTACAGACATCTCTCAATCGATCTTGGTTAGTTTCTTACACTGTTTGCGGGTCCATTGACACGTGGCGGTCGGCGATTGGTTCTCTTTTTAATTTTTTTTTTAATCAGACAAAACAAAACAAAACAAAACAAAAACAAAAAGAAAATTTAAGAAACCTCTAACAGTTTCAGCTATAATCATACCCTTATGCTTTGGCATGCACTGATACACATAATGATTTGGGCAGAGTTTACATTAGATGATTACAGAGTATATGTAGCATAATCGCAATGCTCATATACATTGGAAATAAACGTCAATAACCATATACAGTAGTACCGTACCATGGTTCTTACATTAACAAAAAAAATTGAACTTGACAATGTTAATATATGATTATATGAGCTTCATATTACAAATCATTGAGCACTTTCACATGGCAAATATCTCTCTGAAATTAAAAACAGTTATGCTCCAAGTTTCATCAGTTACAAATCATTGAGCAGTAGCACATGTCTCCTCAGTTATGTTCCAAGTTTGATTCACAGCCTCAAGAGTCAAGACCAAAATAAAAGAGAAGAAAACGAACCGGGATTGTTGAGACTTGTTTCTATCTAGTTGTGATAAACAGATTAAAATATTTCTACATTTTATTTAGGACTTTAGGAGTTAGATCATCATCATTCTGACAGTGGACATAGTTTACATATTTTTGGCAATGCCAACTACAGTGACTAAAACTATGATCGCCGTTTACCAATGTTAAACATGAGGGCCACCACTTTGTGACCTTTTCAAGAAAATGAAAGGCGTTAACCGGTAAATATCGGTTGTACCCCTAGTTTAAAGGGTAAAACGCCATAGATCAGACGAATCATCAGGGATGTTTTGGTCTTTTCCACAACATTTTTTTCACCCATGCCATATCAGTTTAATTGTGTGTAGATGTAGAAAGACACAAGTCTTACCCTAGTTTCACAACAGTCTCTATCTTTCTCTGTTAATCTGGGAAGACTTTTGATTCCCAAGAGGAAAAAAAAAAAAAAAAAAAACTAAAAGTGAAGTTTAGTCTTTTCTTCTTGCCGTGAGCAGTTTTAATGGCGGGTTACAAAGCAGATGATGATTACGATTACCTTTTCAAGGTGGTTCTGATCGGTGATTCGGGCGTTGGAAAGTCCAATCTGCTCTCTCGTTTCACCAGGAACGAGTTTAGCCTCGAGTCCAAGTCCACGATCGGCGTCGAGTTCGCCACTCGTAGCTTGAATGTTAAGGACAAAGTCATCAAAGCCCAGATTTGGGACACTGCTGGTCAAGAAAGGTTTGTTGTGTGACTAGTGTCTCTTCTCAATCTTGGTTCTTTACTCATTCGCCTTTAGAATTTATGGTTCTTTCATTGTAGATCTTAGGACCAGCTTATCTTGATGAAATGCAGCAGATATAAACCAATATGTACTTTGACCAATAACCAATAAGATAGCTTTTATATTATTATGGTCATTTTTGTAGGTACCGTGCGATCACTAGTGCATACTACCGAGGAGCGGTTGGGGCGCTTCTTGTCTACGACGTTACACGACACTCCACCTTCGAAAACGTTGAGAGGTGGCTTAGGGAACTCCGTGACCACACCGACCCAAACATAGTCGTGATGCTTTTGGGAAACAAATCAGATCTTCGTCATCTTATAGCTGTTCAAACCGAAGATGCTAAGTCTTTTGCGGAGAATGAATCACTCTACTTCATGGAGACTTCAGCGCTTGAAGCTACTAACGTTGAGAACGCGTTTTCGGAAGTACTCACTCAGATTCACCAAGTTGTGAGCAAGAAAGCAATGGAGGCTGGTGACGATTCAAACTCGGGTAATGTTTTTAAAGGAGAGAAGATTGATCTTGATGTCTCTGCTGTGAAGAAAACAGGTTGTTGCTCCAACTAAAGACTTGTTAGTCTCTTGCTTAATTATTTGAGGGGTTTGGTCTGTGTCCCCAAGCTAAGATCTTTTTTATTTTTTACATTCAAAATACTTTTGAAGATGTTTGCTTTATTTTTAGGAAACAAACTGTGTTATGCTTTTGATTTGCTTTGCTTGAAAGTTGCTTAGTTTTGGTCTGATTATGTACTGGTTGAGGGATTTTGTAATTTAACCCGTTTTGGTCTGATTTTTAACAAAAATAAAAATTGTATTTTATTAGAATTAGTATTTTACAAAAAATCACACTTGTACGTGATTGAACCGTTTTCATAAATATACACGCCTATAAATTTTATTTTCACTATGCTAAAAATTTCATATAAGATTTTCAAAAGACCATCTACAATAGAGTAAATATATTTTTACTCTATTATAGAGTAAATATATTTTTACTCTATTATAGAGTGAAAATAAATTACTATTAGAGCATTTTTACTTTAAATTTTATTTTAGAGTGAAAAAAGAAACTGAGCTGGAGATGTCCTAATAAATCATTTTCTGAGACTTAGAACTCCATATATTTTAGCGTAAAAACATTAATGAGTTTGTAATTAAATTATTGGACTTCCACCGAGTTATGCATTTTAATTGGCTTTGCTTGAAAACTGCTTAGCTTCGGTAAGATTCTGTACCGATTGATGGATTTTGTGGTTTAACCGGTTCCGGTCTATGGTTTGTTCAGCTTGTTTTCTTTTCAGTCCGTAAAAATCTCTAAACCAATAATTATTCTGCTAAATTTCGTGAAGAAACAACTAATAATAGAAATTATTGACAACATTTATAATTCTTTTTTTTTTAGAAAATCGATTTTTTGTTTTGTCATTTGACTTTTCTTGACTAAATCACAATCGTCACAAACGCCAAAAGAATATTCCGTTACAAAACATGACGGATCCAACCGTTTCCCGCCAAGTGAACAGCCCTTTGAAACGTAACGAAAGTAACGGCGAGTTCAAACGTCTCCTACTCCCCGAAACCTCTCAATCCGACGATCCCAGCGAGTCACCGGCGGAGCCACCGGAGAATCAGGTAGTGACCGTAGAGGAAGACGGAGAGACCACCTTAGAGTCAGTTCCTCCGTTCTCGTGGGCGAAGCTATGGAAATTCACGGGACCTGGGTTTCTCATGAGCATCGCGTTTCTAGACCCTGGAAACATCGAAGGGGACCTACAAGCCGGAGCCGTGGCTGGATACTCGCTTCTGTGGCTTCTTCTATGGGCCACGCTGATGGGACTTCTCATTCAGCTTCTCTCGGCTCGGATCGGTGTCGCGACGGGTCGGCATCTGGCGGAGATTTGCAGAAGCGAGTACCCGTCGTGGGCGAGGATACTGCTTTGGTTCATGGCGGAGGTTGCTTTGATCGGAGCTGATATTCAGGAAGTCATCGGAAGCGCTATCGCTCTTCAGATATTGACACGTGGGTTCTTACCTATTTGGGCCGGTGTTATCATCACCTCGCTTGATTGGTAAGCAAGTTAGGTCAAAATTGATGATATTCTCTATCTTTTGATGTGTGTTCTTGTATCATGGGGTTTGATTGGTAAGCAAGTTAGGTCAAAAATTGGTGACTTTTAATTGTGTTTTATTTTCTCATGTTGTTTGCTTGGTAAGCAAGTTAGGTCAAAATTGATGATATTCTCTATCTTTTGATGTGTGTTCTTGTATCATGGGGTTTGATTGGTAAGCAAGTTAGGTCAAAATTGCTGAATCTCTCTATCTTTCATGTGTGTTTTTGTACCATGTCCTTTGATAGGTAAGCAAGTTAGGTCAAAATTGGTGATATTCTCTCTATCTTTTGATGTGTGTTTTTGTATCATGCCCTTTGATTGGTAAGGAAGTTAGGTAGATGCTCTCTTTTTTTATGTGTGTTCTTGTGAAATAGCTTTTTGATTTAGTTCATATCTGGAGAAATTGAAGAGGATCAGATGCTTATGCTTAATCTTGTGAAATGACAGCTTCTTGATTTCGTATTTGGAGAAGTGTGGAATGAGGAAACTAGAAGGTCTTTTCGCGGTTTTAATCGCGACAATGGCTCTTTCCTTTGCTTGGATGTTCAATGAAACTAAACCGAGCAGAGAAGAACTAATCATAGGTACTTGAAATTTTAAGAATATGACATTGTCTTTTATTGATACCAGTTCTTGATTTTTTTTTAATTATTTGATGACTTGAAAGGCATTCTTATTCCGAAGCTCGGATCAAAGACAATCAGACAAGCTGTTGGAGTAGTGGGATGCGTAATAACGCCTCACAATGTGTTCTTGCATTCCGCTTTAGTGCAGTCCAGGAAGACCAACCCAAAGGACATACACAGAGTTCAAGAAGCTCTCAACTACTACAACATCGAATCAACCGCCGCGCTTTTTGTCTCTTTCATGATCAATCTCTTTGTAACCGCGGTTTTCGCTAAAGGGTTTTATGGAACCAAACAGGCTGATAGTATAGGACTAGTTAACGCGGGACATTACCTACAGGAGAAGTATGGCGGCGGGGTTTTCCCCATACTATACATTTGGGGGATCGGTTTGTTAGCTGCTGGACAAAGCAGTACCATTACAGGAACTTACGCTGGACAGTTTATAATGGAAGGGTTCTTAGATCTTCAGATGGAGCAATGGCTATCAGCTTTTATAACAAGAAGCTTTGCGATTGTGCCAACTATGGTTGTAGCGCTTATGTTCAACACATCAGAGGGGTCGCTTGATGTTTTAAACGAATGGCTTAACATTCTTCAGTCGATGCAGATTCCTTTCGCTGTTATTCCTCTATTGACTATGGTTTCTAATGAACATATCATGGGTGTCTTCAAAATCGGACCTTCGCTTGAGGTAAGCTTGTTTTGTTTTATTTTTTTTTTCATTTTTGTTTGTTGTTGTAATGTGAATTGTAACGAGTCAGTTTTTGAATCTTTGTAGAAGCTAGCGTGGACCGTGGCGGTGTTTGTGATGATGATAAATGGGTATCTTCTTCTTGATTTCTTCATGGCAGCAGCGAACGGGTTTTTTGTTGGGTTACTGGTTTTTGCTGGAGTAGTGGCATACGTCAGTTTCATCATTTATCTTGTTTCCTATAGAAGATCACAGTTTTCTTCTTGGTCGAGCTTAGAAATGTCACAGAGAGTTGTTTCCACAGAGACGTAGAAAACCAAAACTGACTCACGAACTTTTCAGCCCTTAAACACGTCAGAGCAAAGACAGAAGCGGTTTGATCGATTTTGAGTTGATGGTTCTGCTGCATTTTGTGCTCGATTGCTGGATTTCAGAGAGTAGACCAGTGGCAACTGGGTTGTGAGATTAGGGAAAGACCGAATGGGATACATTTGTAGATTGATTTGTTGAATTTGTATTGTAACATCATTGCAAATATTGAGTAGAATTATGTAAAATACGTTCAACATTAATAAACAAAGAAGCGGTTAACCAGAAGAAGAAAAACAAAAACAAAAAACAGAGAAGTGTGGTAGTAGTAAGGTTAGAATTAGAAACATGTTACCTTTTTGATCTTAATTATATTATTGGTTGCTGCAGATTCATCGATTCTGTGAGTATTTGTGCCGCTGTTTTCTATGTTAATTTGAATGTTTGACTGATCATTTGCTTATGTGCATTATTTTGTAATTTATTAGCAACAATTTGATTTTGTCATTTATTAGCAACAGTTTGAAAAATTGTTCATCTATGTTAATAAAATGAAGTAATTTCGAGTTCAAAATTACAAATTCTGCCACTAAGATATTAATCATTTACCCATCTTACCATTAAATATTTTTCCATTATTTAAAACAAGCATGTAACATACATTAATCGTTTCTAAATAATTAATGATAAACAATATTATTTCATATATAATGGAAAACAAAAAATATAATGGAAACAAAACAATACATTTTTTTTACATAATTAATTATGTATTGCTAATAATTTAATATTTTAATTATACATGTAAATACCAAATTTATTAATATATAAATTATTGATCCCAAATAATATTCAAAAAAATTATTTTACAGTTTATTCTCCAATCTAGAATTCGATCTCAAAACTAATAAAATATATATACAAAAAATATTATAAAATGATATTTTGAAACAGTAAATTACTATAAAAACATTCCGGCCGGGCCCGTTTCAAAAAACTACCCAAATCTTTAAATGCTAATTATTTTAAAATTATATATACACTTAAAATGCTGACTATTTTAAAACTATATAAATACATTTTAAAATGTTGACGTGATGGAGAAAGTATGGTGACGCTTAGGAGGCAAGCAATTATCTGCCGATGGTTAGAGACAAAACATTAGGTGTCACATCAGACACACTAACTTAACTGAAACTTTCCTTCACTATGCCGCAAAATCTACTTCTTGCCCAACTAAACAATGTATGTTTTAGCTAGCCGTCAGCTTTCTCAGAAAAAAATTGGTGAACGATAGAAACTTCTCAACTTCCGATTTTTTTCACCAATCCACCAAACTTTTTTAAAACAGAAAAAAATCTCCTTTTCCCACGCTATTACAAAACACACCCATGACTTCTCAATCTCTTACCCAGCCAAAAATCTGAGTCCCTAACTAGGGTTCTTTTCTTATCTCTCTCTCTCAAGGGAAAACGAAGATGATGGAGTCTAAGTCTCCGGTCTGCAACACGTGCGGAGAGGAGATTGGTGTGAAACCAAACGGAGAGTTCTTCGTTGCTTGCCATGAGTGTAGTTTCCCGATCTGCAAAGCATGTCTTGAATATGAATTCAAAGAAGGTCGAAGAATCTGCTTGCGTTGCGGCAATCCTTATGATGGTATTATCACATTTATTCAAATGTTTTTCCATAAATTTTTGCTTCTTCTTTTTTTTGTTAAACGTAGTTTCACAGTTTATGATTTTTTCTTTGTTTACTCCTCAGAGAATGTGCTTGATGATGTTGAGACAAAGACATCTAAACACCAATCCACTATTGCAACACACATCAGTAACACTCCTCAGGTGTGTACTATACGATTAGTTGCTTTTTTTGTCTTAATAAAATTTTCAAAACGTATTTGATTAAGATTTTCTTTATTATTTTGTAGGATTCTGGAATTCATGCTAGACATGTAAGTACAGTCTCCACAATAGACAGTGGTAAGAACTAATATCCAAAAGTTTAAAATTTTGATGAGTTTAAATAGTTTAAAAACTAACCAATGAAATTGTGATTTGTCCTTGAAGAACTTAATGATGAATACGGAAACCCGATATGGAAGAACAGAGTTGATAGCTGGAAAGACAAGAAAAGCAAGAAGAAGAAGAAACATGCAAAGGCAACAAAAGATGAAGACCCTGATGCTCAGGTTCCTCCCCAACAGCACATGGAAGATATATCACTGTAAGCACATTCTCAATCATGGAACAACATAGTCTTTGTACATTAATCACCAGAAAGTTTGAGAAACTGATTGGTCTGTGTCATTTCTCAGAAACGCAGAGGCTGCTTCTGCTACAGATGTGCTCTCGGTTGTGATACCTATCCCAAGGACAAAGATAACTTCATACAGAATCGTTATCATCATGCGACTGACCATCTTGGCTCTGTTCTTCCACTACCGTATCACCCATCCTGTGGACAGTGCTTACGGTCTATGGCTAACATCTGTGATATGTGAGATCTGGTTTGCTTTCTCATGGGTGTTGGATCAGTTTCCTAAATGGTCTCCTATCAACAGAGAAACTTACATCGACCGTTTATCCGCAAGGTAACAAATCTTTCACAATTACTTAACCTACACGGTAGGTCAAAATATCTCCGATATCTTGTCTCAAACATTTGTGCAGATTCGAAAGAGAAGGCGAGCCATCACAGCTTGCAGCTGTGGATTTCTTTGTCAGTACAGTAGATCCGTTGAAGGAGCCTCCTCTGATCACTGCAAACACCGTTCTTTCGATCCTGGCCCTTGATTATCCGGTGGATAAGGTCTCTTGCTATGTATCTGATGATGGTGCAGCGATGCTTTCGTTTGAGTCTTTGGTTGAGACAGCAGATTTTGCTAGGAAATGGGTGCCTTTCTGCAAGAAGTACTCGATAGAGCCACGAGCTCCGGAGTTTTACTTCTCGCTTAAAATCGATTACTTGAGGGACAAGGTTCAGCCTTCTTTTGTCAAAGAACGTAGAGCCATGAAAGTAAGTAAGACAAAAGGCTTTATCCATAACATTATCAAAAACTTAACTCTTGGTTTCTTTGTAGAGAGATTATGAAGAGTTCAAGATCAGAATGAATGCTTTAGTGGCCAAGGCTCAAAAGACACCAGAAGAAGGATGGACAATGCAAGATGGAACCTCTTGGCCTGGAAACAATACTCGTGACCATCCCGGAATGATTCAGGTTTTATATCTCAAACATTTCTCAAGAATATACTCGTAGATTCTTCTTCTGACGTTTTGATCTTCTCTTGGTAGGTTTTTCTTGGATATAGCGGTGCGCGTGATATTGAAGGAAACGAACTTCCAAGATTAGTATACGTCTCTAGAGAGAAGAGACCTGGATATCAGCATCACAAGAAGGCTGGTGCAGAGAACGCATTGGTAAAAACTTCAACTTATTGGCATAATCCAAGAAAACTTGTGACACAATCCTAATGAGTTTGTTTTCATAATTTCATTGTAGGTGAGGGTTTCCGCGGTGCTAACGAATGCTCCATTCATTCTCAATCTTGATTGTGATCACTACGTCAACAACAGTAAGGCCGTCCGTGAAGCAATGTGCTTCTTAATGGATCCAGTCGTTGGTCAAGACGTTTGCTATGTTCAGTTCCCACAGAGATTCGATGGAATCGACAAGAGTGATCGATACGCTAACCGAAACATAGTTTTCTTCGACGTAAGTTACCTAAAAATTTCCCTCATAAATTCAAGAAAATCTTGAATTTCTTCTGATACCTTGTGACTTTTAATTTCAGGTTAATATGAGAGGGCTTGATGGGATCCAAGGACCGGTCTATGTCGGAACCGGTTGTGTCTTTAGAAGACAAGCACTGTACGGATATAGCCCACCTTCTAAACCAAAGATGTTACCGCAATCTTCTTCCTCGTCTTGTTGCTGCTGTCCAAGCAAGAAAAAACAAACACAAGATCCTTCAGAGATTTACAAAGACGCAAAGCGAGAAGAACTTGACGCTGCAATCTTTAACCTAGGAGACCTAGACAACTACGATGAGTACGAGAGATCCATGCTCATTTCACAAACCAGCTTTGAGAAAACGTTTGGTCTCTCTGCGGTTTTCATCGAGTCTACACTTATGGAGAACGGTGGCGTTCCTGACTCTGTGAACCCTTCAACGCTCATCAAAGAAGCTATTCATGTCATTAGTTGCGGATATGAAGAGAAAACTGAATGGGGAAAAGAAGTAAGTAACTCTTTCTTATCTTTACTATCAATATTTAAAACTATTACTATATATGGTAATATATTGTAATAATCTTTATTTTTGTTTTTGTAGATCGGATGGATTTATGGATCAATCACGGAAGATATTTTGACGGGTTTCAAGATGCATTGCCGTGGATGGAGATCTATTTACTGTATGCCACTAAGACCAGCTTTTAAAGGGTCAGCTCCTATCAATCTATCTGATAGGCTTCACCAGGTTCTGCGTTGGGCTCTTGGCTCGGTTGAGATCTTCCTTAGTAGACATTGTCCTCTCTGGTATGGTTGCAGTGGAGGCCGCCTCAAGTGGCTCCAGAGAATGGCTTATATTAACACCATTGTTTATCCCTTCACTTCCTTGCCTCTTGTTGCTTACTGTACCCTTCCCGCCATTTGTCTTCTCACCGGCAAATTCATCATCCCAACGGTAACTTGTCAAACAAGTAACATTTTAGGGGGTTGTGTATTTTGGTTATTTTACTAATCTTGTTGTTATTTTATTGCAGCTATCAAACCTAGCAAGCATGCTGTTTCTAGGTCTCTTCATATCAATCATCTTAACAAGCGTCCTTGAGCTTAGATGGAGTGGAGTGAGCATTGAAGACTTGTGGAGAAACGAGCAGTTTTGGGTGATTGGAGGTGTCTCAGCTCATCTGTTTGCTGTATTCCAAGGCTTCCTCAAAATGCTCGCCGGTCTCGACACAAACTTCACAGTCACATCGAAAACCGCAGAAGATTTGGAGTTCGGTGAGCTTTACATTGTCAAATGGACAACTCTCTTGATCCCTCCAACATCACTTCTCATAATAAACTTGGTTGGAGTCGTTGCTGGATTCTCTGATGCTTTAAACAAAGGTTATGAAGCTTGGGGACCATTGTTTGGGAAGATTTTCTTCGCCTTTTGGGTCGTTCTTCATCTTTATCCTTTCCTTAAAGGTCTTATGGGAAGACAGAACAGAACGCCCACCATTGTTATTCTCTGGTCTATCTTGCTGGCTTCAGTGTTTTCTCTTGTTTGGGTTCGTATCAATCCTTTTGTCTCTAAGACTGACACGACCTCACTTTCGCAGAACTGCCTTTTGATTGATTGCTAAGAGGTGATGCTATGTATCCCTTTGAATGATTGATGATCTGTTTTTTTGTTGTTGTTTTGTAAAACTTTCCTTTCTTGTCACAGAAGTTTTCTTATGTGGTTGCTTGTTCCACAAATTAAGTAATATTCTTGTTGGACAAGTTAGGTTTGAAGTTTCTGTTACTTCGACATGTTAAAACTAATCTTCAACTTCTTCTCTTTTGGTCACAATTCTTCACTTTCTTAAATATCTTACATAATATATCTTTGACTATATAATTATACTTTTCATCAAAAATATGCAAACATTGAGACAAACACATAACATTACAATCAAGATGCTAGTAGAATGATATTTTGTTGTTCTATTCAGTTGAAACAAAACCCTGCGAGTTGAATTATTTTTGATTAGTTTGGTGAATATGTCTCATTCAAAAAAAAAAACTGAAATTAAAAAATAAAAACAATACAAATCAGAATCCATGAGCAAAAGTATCAGTGTCAGGCTGAGGAAGGTCATCAAGTAATGAGTCAATGCTACATCCTTCCACAAGAAGCTTCTCATTGAATCCAAAGTCATCAGTAAACACACATTCAGGTACCATCCTGTCTAGTCCGTAAAGGTCATCTTCATTCTTCTTATTCTCTTCCTCAACCGCCACAAAATCCTTCTTCTTGTTACTCTCTCTGCGTCTACCTCTTGCAGGCACAGAGGAAGACGACAAGGCTTTCAAATCCAAACTCTTTATGTAATCCTGCAACAGAGAAGGTCTTGGATACTTAGATCTACACTTTCTCTTAGAGAATTGTCTTCGTTTTGTTGCGTTCCAGTGGTTCTTGATCGAGTTCTCTGTTCTTCCAGGGAGTCTTTTGGCAATCTCTGCCCATTTGTTCCCAATCTCTTTATGAAATTGTATAAGCACTCTGTCTTCTTCTTCACTCCATGTTTCCTTCTACAACAAATATATTCATAATCTCTAAAAACTATCTAATCTTTAGTTTCCTTAATCATCACTACGTAAATGGTAGGTTACTAGTTCATACCTTAATGTCAGGTCTCAAATGGTTATGCCATCTCTCTCTACATTGCTTCCCAATCCTTCCCGGTAACACTTGTGCAATATGCGACCATTTTCGCAATCCATATTTCTCCACAAATTGAATCACTATCCTATTATAAAAAACAATTACTCTTTACTAATAAACCGCAAAAATGGAAAAGTTTATCCAACTATTGTTAGTAATATTGCATAATAACTTAATGTAGTTCAAGGAGTCTCATATTTTAATGAGACTAATATATAATTTATGAAGTATTGATCTTAAGCTATATTATGTTAATGACGAACCTGTCTTCTTCAGAAGTCCATTGTCCTTTGACTAATGTTGTTTCTTTCTTTTCTTTCCATGATGATGACGACGAGGATGAAGACAACTTTCTTGTCAGAATTGGTTTGGTCTTATTGAAACTCATCGATTTATAACAATCATTATCCGCAGAAACACATGAAACTTCATCTGGCATTACGAAGTTCATAGGCTTGGTGATCTCTCTAGGAGGGTAATCAAAAGAGATCATCCCCATCATCATGTTGTCTTGTTTCATGTCCATAGGTCCATGTTTATTGACCATATTGACCATATTGTCTTGGTAAGCGCAATGCTCGAAAAGAGAACTATTGACACAAGAGGGCCTAGTTTGGATACCGAGCAAAGGATTTGAAGATGTAGAGCCATGATGATGATGATGATGATCAAACTGATGATCATGATCAAGATGTTGGAAGTCTTGAAGAAAGCTTGTGGGCTTTGATTGGTCAACGACTTGGAAGGGGAAATTTTCTTCTTTCATTTGTTCTTGATCACGTGTGAAGACGGTTTTGTTTAGAGGAGCAAATCCACTCTCGCCGACGTAATTCTCCATATTTTTTGGAAAGAAGAGAAGAAGAAACTAATTAATTAGTGGAAAAAAAGTGAAGTGTTTTTGTGTGTTGCTTTGTTCTTTCTTGTATTTGTATGGTAGGAGAAGCAATAAAGAAAGACATTTACTATACCCATTAATTTGTTAGTAAGAAAGTAACGTATGGAGTTTGTTGTTAGCACTAATGTTATTTTGATTTAATTAATTAATTCTAGAATATTTAACCTTTTTGGTTTTTTCTTAAATTGAAACTAATTTCATTGTTTAAATTTTAAAGTGTTAGCAGTTGAACTCTATGGTTTAAAATGAAAACTTTTGCCAACTTAAAGATTTAAAATGTGGTTTTCCCTAACATGAATGTAAGGAAGAAAAAAGCAAATTTGTTTCATAGTTTATACTTAATTAAGATTTAAAATGTGATTTTCCCCATATTCAAGTTTAAACTGTATAATCTTGAAGTAAATTTAAATATATTGGAAATGAAATAAAGAAAATGTGAGATAAAAAAAACTTTTCTGTTGACGTTACATATTGGGTGCTGTTAAATTTGGGGTAAACATAGTTGAATGTTTGACAAAACGCTAGTAGGAATTTAATCTACCTTTTAATGTGTTAACAATTCATCTATTGTAAAATATATTTAGTTGAGTTAGTTAATTTCTCGCATAATGTAGTCAACAACAAAAGTAATAACCATTTTGATGCTAAGGAGTGTCTTGACCATTTAGCTTTAAGGTCTATAGTCTAATTAATGGATTCAAGAAGAGAAATATCTTAGTTTGACGTTACAAAGGATAGTATCTTCTATGCTAGATTTTCTGCATTCGTAATTTCTTATATAAGAGGTTGTACTAATTATTTGTAATTTGATACAACTTAATTGATGGGATTAAGTGGGCTTAGAAACCTAGACCACGTGGTTACGTCGAGCGCAAGGTATGCATTGGTATACTTCTGTGTGCACCAAAACGGAAAACAACTGCCTGAACCGGCCGGAAAATATATGGAAGTAATCCCGTAAACACTATAAGATATTTTGGAAAGCTATTCTGACGTTCTTGAGAAACAGGGAAGAGACTTGAGGTTGTCAATGATTTTGGGTTCAAAATCCCAAACCGGTTTCTTGCAATCTGTTAATATAAACGACTTCGTCAAAAGTAGGAGCTACCAAAGAGACAAGTAGCTCGCTTTGGAAGAAACTACGAAACTTGCTAAAGAATAGTGAGATTCATTCTCTGACATGCAAAACTATAAAGCATAGAGATTGTTTAAAATTGATATAGATAACCTCCAAAAATTGTTGATATCTCGAGGGTACTCAGATTCTAAACCAACAGAAGTAAAAAAAAAAGATAAAAAAAAAACAAGAGATCCCAACGCGATGTTCTGAGACAGAGCTAACACCACAAAACAAACTCTTTAACCAGTGATGTTCTGGGACTTGTTGAGGATAACACCTTCATACTTAACTTGGAACCACTTCATGGCATCATCCTTTGTGACTCTATGTTGAATCCCAACGCGAGTCTTGCACCTACGGCGACGAGCAACACGGTATCCAGGACGTTCAAGAACAACATAGAAGTCCATACCATAGATACCAGTGGAAGGATCGTACCTGAAGAACAAAAAAAATGCAGAATCATGAGAAAACTACTCTCTCTTAAAACAAAGAGTGCTCTAACAAAATGAGCCAAACAAACACTTACTTGATTCCAAGATCAATGTGCTCCTGGATACCGAACCCAAAGCAGCCAGTGTCACTGAAGTTCCTCCTCAGGAGCTCGTACTCCTTCACTTTCAATCCGCTCTCAAGAAGCTGCATCGCCTTGTCTCCCCTCACGGTGACGTAGCAAGCAATCTTCTCGTTACGCCTGATTCCGAAAGACCTCACAGTGTACCTCGCTGTTCACAATCAACAACCATTCTCAAAATTACAGACACAGCATATAATTAAAACGCTCAGACATACCCTTGGAGAAGACAGGGGTTTGACCACTGAGCTGTTCCAACACCTACACAAATTACCGCCAAAACCCTCGTTCAGACAAAACAATGGTAACAAAGCAAATGATGCTAAACCGTAAAGACTTGATTTTGAACCCTCTTCGAAGTAAAGAACGAACCTTGGAGGCACGAGTGAGACGATCACCACTCTCACCAACAGAGATGTTGAGAACGAGCTTCTGGACCTTGATGTCCCTCATAGGGTTCGAGAGCTTCTTCTCTGACGCCTGCATCACAGTACAAGTAGGTTAAAATTCTAAAAAAATGAAATCTTTTCGAACGGAAGCAAGAAGCAAGAAGCAATCTAGAGGATACAAGAGTTTGAGCAAAGGTACCATCTTTGGGATTAAAGACTCGAGGGAGATGGGCTAAGAGGAGTGGCAGTGACGGCCGCGAAGTCTGGTAATTATATGAGAGACGCTTTAGGGTTTGTTCTAGATGTAATGACGAGAGTGCCCCGCTCCTAGATATGACAAATAAAAAATAAACTCCGTTGCCGGGACTCGAACCCGGGTCTCTCGGGTGAGAGCCGAGTATCCTGACCAGCTAGACTACAACGGAATTGTTGTTAAGCTAAGCAACCGTAGTTTATTTATCTGTTTATTCTGGCTAGTTGTTATTTGGAATCATTTGCCTTAAGTTAGTCATAAATAAACCATTTCATAAATCAGTATGACTGTATAGTACATGATTTGAAGGTTAAATAATCATATAACAAATAGCTCTGAAATTAGAATTTCTAAATCCATTAAATTATACAAACTAATAATCCCATAAAACACAAATAGTAACTTCTGTTAATGCGAAAAGAGAAAGAGTATTGAGATTAGCCCTTGTAAAAGAAAGAGAGTCATAAGCTTTAATAGCAACAAAACATAAGACAAACATTCAAGAGGAGGAATAAACAAAACAAAAAGCAGAGCAAGCCTTCCTCTTCTGGTAAGAAAATGGATCTCTTTGACTAATAAGATACTTTCACCTTCTTCTCAAACCTTACTATATAAGAAAACTCTTGACTAAATATCAGGGATATATATCTCATATCGGAAATTCTAAAGGACATTAAATAATATATAAAGGGTTATGGTCAATCCACTAATCACTAATTGGTTTTAAGTTGGAATACCTTGTGTAGATGAATTTGAGCGATCTGTTTTGTTCTTACTCTGATACCATGATAAGTTTTTTGGGCTTCCAACTTAAAACTAATTGGTGATTAGCGGATTGGCCATAACCCTTTATATATTACTTAATGTCCCTTAGAATTTTCGATGTAGGATATATATCCGGATATATATCCCTAATACTAAACTCACTAGGTAATAAACCGCGTCTTGCGCGGAATATGATTATTAGTTTCATTATTTTTTAATAAGAAGACATTAATCTTTTTATCTGGATATCGGTTCGGGTTTAAGTTATTTTTTTGTTTTTAATCTCCTAAAATATAACTATCATTTTAAATTAATCTTTATTTGGTTTGTTCGGTTAAAATATTTTATGTTTTAGCTTTTTTTTCCTGTGATAATAAAAAAATTACTATTATTTGTTTGTTTTCATGTTATGAACCTTAGATAGTCGTGATGTCGAACCAATGGTTTCATATTATAGTTTCTAAACGGATAATAGTTAAAAAAAAAATTATTAAGACAACTCATTTTACTACAATTTGGTTGATAGTGAAAGAAACATTAAAAAAGAGAATATTTTAACTTCCAAAAAAAATAGATATTTTAGTTGTGGTAAATACTTAGTTATAAGGTGCTCACGTCAATTTGCACATGTATGTGTATGTAAAAATATATAAAGATGGTTGATAAATATATAAAGATATTATTAATTAATATTAAATGACATTTTTTTCAAAATAAAACATGAAAAATAAAATTCTTAAAATGAAATTATTTAAAAAACAATATTGTCAAATTTATATAAACTATAATATATAACTTATATATAATTCGTTAAATATATATATATATATATATATATATATATGCATATAACATATCAAATTGGATATTCGTTCCTCTAAATATTGATATTTGTGATTTGTTTTTTTTTTTTACGGATATTGCATTTTAATATTTGATTTGCTTCATAGAGTAACGGATATCCGGATTTTTTGGTTCGAATCAAAACGGATAACGAATCGAATCAAAATTAATGAATAATTTGTCTAGTTTTATTCGTAAACAGTAAAAATAACGTACAGAAAAACCATGCATGTGAGTTTTATATTAAAAGGTAAAGTACATAGTGTGAACATATTTATGTAGAGTTTGGTTGAAACACTCTCTACATGTGACATGTGTCCATTTTAGTGTGAACACCTTTATTACAATGCTTTTACACATGACATGTGTCAACGCATTTATTACAATGTTTTTCCTAAAATATATAAGAGCAGCATTAACCCAGATGCTTATAGGGGTGCTTAATGATTTTTAGATTAAAAAAAAAAGAAAATGATGAAATTAAAGAGGCAGCGGTGCTTAATTAAGCGCATGAAGAAGCGCGTCTTATTGGACACGCGTCGCGAAGTCGTCACTCCGCGTCCTTTTCTCTCTCTCTCGCGAAACACAAGTCTCGTGTTTCTCTCTCGACGACTCCGCCGCATCGTCTTCTCTCAACCCATCTCTCCTCTTGATGATCTCTCCTCGTCTCTCTTTCACTATCCTCGACGAAAGCGAGGTTGATCTCTCCTCGTCTCTCCGTCTCCATCCTCGACGACTCCGCCGCATCGTCTTCTCTCAACCCATCTCTCCTCTTGATGATCTCTCCTCGTCTCTCTGTCTCTATCCTCGACGAAAGCGAGGTTGATCTCTCCTCGTCTCTCTGTCTCTCTCCTCGACGACTCCGCCGCATCGTCTTCTCTCAACCGATCTCCCCTCTTGATGATTTGTCCTCGTCTCCATCCTCGACGACTCCGCCGCATCGTTTTCTCTCATCCCATCTCTCCTCTTGATGATCTCTCCTCGTCTCTCTGTCTCTATCTTCGACGAAAGCGAGGTTGATCTCTCCTCGTCTCTCTGTCTCTCTCCTCGATGACTCCGCCGCATCGTCTTCTCTCAACCGATCTCCCCTCTTGATGATCTGTCCTCGTCTCTCCGTCTCCATCCTCGACGAAATCGAGGATGATCTGTCCTCATCTCTCTGTCTGTCTCCTAGACGACTCCGCGATGAATCTCTCAGCGTCTCGTGGAACAAGCCATCTCTCAGGGCCCGAGCTCTCCTCTACGAAATCAAAAGCAAGGTAAAGCTTCAACACGATTTGATCACTCGCATGCATTGAACGTTTGATAAAAAGTTGTGGTTATATGCGTAGGTCGTTTATAATTGAGTTGAGTTGTTAAAAAATTGAATCGAGATAGTATGAACTGATTGTTTATGATCATTTGGAATTGAATCCAGATAGTATTAACTGATCGTTTTTGATATTGAGTGTCGTTCTTGTCTGAGTTGAGTTGTTAAAAAATTGAATCGAGATAGTATGAACTGATTGTTTATGATCATTTGGAATTGAATCCAGATAGTATTAACTGATCGTTTTTGATACTAATTTATGTTTTCTTTCTGTGTGTATATCCGTTGAGTTGCATGGATCAAGGTTGTTGAGGGAGAATCGCCAAAGCTGAGGATTACATTTACTCGACGAACAGGTAAATGTCTTCATCTTTTAATGTTTTGGCAACTGGGCATTGATGTCCGTATTTAATAGAAGTGATGTTGAATTGAGAAAAGGTTAGCGTGTGGTTTGTGTTTGAGTACGGTTGTGAAATGGTAATTAATATATGTTAGATATATGTCAACTTGAAATGGGTTTGTTGCTAGTTGATTACTTCTCTTCTATCTTTAAAACACTGACATTGCATTCTCGATAATACCTCTCTTCCCTCTTTAAATCTCCTTCCTTCTTTCTTCCTCCAACAGATTCCTATATGTTTTTCTCTCTTCATTCTCTTGCGAAATGGATTTTAATCCATTCACTCAGCCTTCAAACTTTGTTGAGCTGCTTAGCAGTCAACAAAATGTAATCTTCGGAAACGTATCAGATAGCGTGTCACAATCTTCACCGCAAGTTCCCTTGACCGATGATTCAAACTTTTGTGAAGACAGTGAAGCAGTGCCGAAGGAAAGAAGGACTTGGACGCCTTCAGACGATGTGCTGCTCATCAGCTCGTGGTTAAACACGAGCAAAGATCCCGTAATAGGGAATGAGCAAAGGTGTAACGCTCTCTGGAAAAGAATAGCTAACTACTTCTCTGCTAGTCGAAGGCTTGCTGGCAGTGAGAAGAGAGAGGCTTCTCACTGTAAGAATCGGTGGCAGAAGATCAATGACCAAGTATGCAAGTTTCCTGGAGCATACGAGGCTGCATCGAGAGAGAGAACCAGTGGGCAAAATGAGAACGATGTTCTCAAAGTAGCCCACGAAATCTTCTTCGCTAACCATAAAAAAAAGTTCACTCTTGAGCATGCTTGGAAAGAGTTGCGGAATGATCAGAAGTGGTGTGCCCTATCTACTGCAAAAAAAAAAGAAGGAAGCTCCAAGAAGAGACGGTTTGAGGATGGTTCAGACTCGACAAGCTACAAAGCAACCGAAGAAGATTCAGCTCTTGATGATGAAGGAACACGTCGAACCCCGGGAGTTAAGGCCGCGAAGAAAAGCAGCAAAGAAAGGCTGTCTAAGAAGACAGTGGATGACGGGAAGGAGCTGGCTCACTTTGACACAATGTGCACCCTCAAGAAGCATGATTTAGTGGTGAAAGAAAGGGTGTCGAAGATAAAGTTACTGGACAGCCTCATTGCTAAACAAGACCCTCTTGCGGATTATGAAGAAGCTTTGAAGAAGAAACTCATTCATGAGTTAATGTCAAATTAGTTTAACTGGTTTCGGTTTGTCTTCTAAGTCTTGTTCTTGTTCTGTGTTGTTCTGTATCTTGTTGCTTAAGTTTCTATTGTGATTGAGTGTAACTTGTTGCATAATTTTTTGTTTAATATATATGTTTTGTGTTCTAATGTTGATCTCGTTTTTGTTGTCAGGTGAACGAATGCAGGAGCCATGTTCTGTTGGAGCATCCGTGTGCCGTTGGAGCAACAAGCTTCTGATGTCTTTTGTTTGCTTCTATCACGGACCTGAAGTCTTTTGTTTTGTTGTGCATTGTCTTTTGTATCACGGACCTCTCGTTTCCATGTACCACGGATTGCATTATTGTTGTGCATTGTCTTTTTGTACTAACTCTCTGTACCAAATCATGTCTACCATTATATAAAGTATGCAAGCTTTGGTCTTTCTTTGTACCAAAACATTTCTCTTCTTCTCATAGTTTCATCGTTCAACAATTCCCTTCTCTCTTTGATCAAAGTCACCAAACCTTCTTGTATAAACAATAAAGATCATCTTTGATCAAAATCACCCTTTGATCAAAGTCACCAAACCTTTGATAATACCTCTCTTTCATCACCTTTTCACTCCTGATTCTTAAAAAAAACAAACGGAAAGACACACTCTCAACCCCACCATATCCATAACACCAAAAAATATTTCTCTATTCATCTTTCTTTTCAATCACAAAAAATGGCCTCTTCTTCTTATCAAAACAATTTAAATGATTCAATTGATGAAACATTTGATGAATCATTTGATCAAATGTTCGATCAATATTTAGATCAAACATTTGAGAGATTGACCATCAATAATGATCAAGAAGAACGAAGGAAAAAAAGAAAAAAGCGAGCTTATATCGAACGAAATCGTGAAGAAAGCAATCTACGTTTATGGAATGATTATTTCAGTGAAACGGCAACGTATCCTGAAAAATATTTCCGACGACGTTTTAGAATGAACAAGCCATTGTTCATGCATATTGTTGATCGACTCTCGAACGAAGTTGACTTCTTTCGCCAAAAGAGAGATGGTCTTGGAAGGCTTGGTCTCTCAGCACTCCAAAAGTGTACAGCAGTTATCCGTGTCTTGGCATATGGTACTGCGGCGGATGCGGTCGATGAAAACCTCCGGTTCGGTGAAACGACAACTCGGTCATGTGTGGAGAATTTTGTGGAGGGAATAATTCATTTGTTCGGAGATAAATACTTACGAAGACCAACACCGGCTGATCTTCAACGTCTACTTGATGTTGGAGAGTATCGTGGATTTCCCGGGATGATAGGAAGCATCGATTGTATGCATTGGGAGTGGAAAATTGCCCCACCGCTTGGAAAGGGCAATATTCTCGTGGTTCGGGCAAACTAACAATCGTATTAGAGGCGGTTGCTTCATATGATCTCTGGATATGACATGCGTTTTTTGGACCTCCATGTACCTTAAATGATATCAATGTTCTTGATCGCTCACCTGTTTTTGACGACATAATAAATGGCCAAGCTCCCCAAGTGACTTACTCTGTGAATGGAAGAGAGTATCACTTGGCTTGCTATCTCACCGATGGTATTTATCCGAAATGGACCACTTTTATCCAATCTATTTCACTACCACAAGGGCGAAAGCAGTGTTATTTGCGCAACGCCAAGAAGCTGTCCGAAAAGATGTCGAGCGTGCTTTTGGAGTCTTGCAAGCTCGCTTTGCCATCGTTAAAAATCCAGCACTTTTTGGGATAAAGTCAAAATTGGTAAAATTATGAGGGCATGTATCATACTCCATAATATGATAGTAGAAGACGAGCGAGATGGATACACTCAATTTGATATTTCCGAGTTCCAACAAGGAGAAGACAACGGAAGTTCACATGTCGATCTCACGTATTCTACAGATATCCCTACAAATATCGTCAATATGATGGGTGTTCGAACTAGAATTCGTGATCGACAAATGCATGAACAACTGAAAGGTGATTTGGTTGAACATGTAATGGCGTAATTTGGACGTGATGAAGACAACCAATGATCTCGCATGTTTTTTTCAAATTAATCTTGTTTATTGTACTAATCTTTATTTTATTTTTGTTTTTTAAATGTATGTTTAAATGTGATCTTTTAATATGTTTATGTAATAAATAAATTTTTCTAAAAAAAAAAACCATGTTTAATATTTTATTTTCTTACCCACCCATATTAACCACCTGCATTGGAGGATCAAATATACAAGTTTCTTAATGAAATGCTTAACATATTTATATAAAAAGTATTAAGCACCCCAATGGGGGTGCTATGGATCATGGTTGCTCTAGA
>NW_026016099.1:0-21839 GCF_020379485.1 Brassica napus | reverse complement strand
TAAGGAGTTTGGGAGACAATGCAAGGACCTATTAGACAAAGATACGTGATGGAGAGTCTCAGTTGTTCCTTGCGCTGTTCCTGTGCCTACTTGTACCAAAGAAGGACGGGACATGGAGAAGTGTTTAGACTGCCGAGCCATCAACAACAAGTCACCATCAATTATAGACAAACCTGCCATCCCAGGCTTGATGACATTTAGATTAGCTAAGGAGCCACCATCTTCTCCAGATTGATCTTAAGAGTGGGTACCATCAGTAAGATGACAGAGGGAGATGAGTGGAGACGCTTTTTAAAACAAAGCAAGGGCTAATATGAATGGTTGTGATGCCATTTGGACTTAGCAATGCTCCTAGTACCTTTCATGCGTCTCATTAACACACATTCTTAGCCTACATCAGTTGTTGAGATGAGAGAATAAAGAGTTGATATATTGAGAGAGGAAGAGAGTTGGAGTAGACAGTAACTTTGGAGTTTTACTGTGGTAACTTAGTTTAACCACAGTAACAACTTGGGAAGTTATCTGATGGCATGAGAAGGTAACTTAGTGAAGGGAAGAGAGTAAACTCGACCAAAGAGGATAAGGAAGGATAAGGGAGCCTTTGACAGCCTGTATGATGCTGGAAAGGAGAGGATGCTTTTCTACTAGTGCAAGCATGTGAGAAAGCACAGCCAAGTGATTCAAAAGGAGTTCCAGCCTGTCCTTTGACTACACATGCTTATACATTTCGAAATTCCTTGTTGCTCTCTCTTTATATACTTGTAAACCCTCATCAGTATTAATTAATGGAGTTTTGAGTCTCTCTCTCTAGTCTCTCTCTTGTTCTTAATCTCCAATCTCTTAATTCTCAGATTAAACTTAATCACTCTTTAAATCACAAATCTAATATGGTATCAGAGCCAGGTTCCTTTAAAAGGAGAGAGTGATTTCGTTTCTAAATGTCTTGAGTGTTCTTGAGTGTTCTTGAGAGTTCTTGAGTTTTTCAAGAGCTAGATCCTTTAAAAGTCAAGTTGGTGTCTGTTGGTGTTTCTTTTGAGAGTCAGCCTCAAGGGAGTCCCTTTAGGTGTTTGACAAGGTCAGAAGAGGGGTCTAGTTGTGGTTAAGCTTGGCGTGTGAGATTAGAAGCATTTGGGGAAGATCTAGGCTAAAGGTTGTTGCTTTAGCTAAAGGTTGTTGCTAGGCAAGGAAATGGGCTGCTTCAATCTGGTACAACAAGGCGTGAAGAGAAGAAAGAGAGAGGGAATGAGTGGGGGTGGTTCTCACAAATGAAAACAACTCTGAAAAGGTGTGGAGTTTGGAGAAACCATGAGAAGGAAGAGTCTTTGAAGGGTAAAGCTGCTGAGAAAGATCAGACAGCAAGAGAAACAAGTGGAGATTGCTTTAGTCTTGAAGAAAGTACACTGCTTGAGAAGATTGAAGATGTTTATGAGAACAAGATCATCTTAGGAGAGTGTATGAAGTCAAGAAGGTGATCAGTGAAGTTAAGCCAGGAAGAGAAGAGTTCAATAACCATGTGAGGAAGCTACAACATTTGTGGGTTGAACTACAAGGGTTGAGATCCCATGTGGATGGGGATGCTACACCAGAGCAAGAGACGGTCTTGAAGCTCTTGGCGAGCATGGAGTCATCATATGGGTGGCTGGTGGAGATGGTTCTAAGAGGGGAACAGCTTCCGGAAATGGAAGAGATCTGTGTGCTTATAAGAAGGGCGTATGAGATAATGAGAGATGATGAGAGGCTAACCATGAGTAGGAGTGAGAGCTCATGGAAGCCAAATGGGAGTAGGAGTGAGAGCTTCCAGAAGCTAACCATGAGTAGGAGTGAGGGCTCATGGAGGCTAACCGGGAGTAGGAGTGAGGGCTTCCGGAAGAAGAGGAGGTGCAGAATGCTATCCAAAGCTTCTATCAACATAGGAAAGGGTAGGAAGAGAGTTGTGGGAGAGTGTTCTTACTCAGCCTACATGGGGAATCAGTAGAAGACAGTGGGGTGTTAAGAGAGCAGGAGAAAGGGAGTGGAGCTGATGATCGCATCACCAGGAAGGAATGGAGAGTGTTCATGGAACATGTACAAGCCTTAGCAGCAAGCAAGAAGCATGCTATACAATCCGGAGCTTCTAAACCCATGGTGATTGATTCTGGAGCAAGTCATCATATGATCAGTGATAGGAGGCTTATAAGTGAGATCAAGGCTGCAACAGGGAGTGTTAGATAGCTAATGGTGCTATGATCCCAATAGAAGGAGTGGGAAAGCTCAAACTGTTTGAGAAGGACACGGCTGCCTTCTACATGCCTCAGTTCACTTCAAATCTATTATCTGTGAAGAAAGCTACCATTGATCTTGATTGTCAAGTAGTATTCAGACCTGATGAAGTTGAGTTTCAAGATTTGAAGACTGGGAGAGTCATTGGCAGAGGAGACAGCAAGAATCAGCTATACCACCTCGACTTGGCTAAGACCTCTAATCCCTTTGATTCTATTTGCTTGAGTAGTACTGCTGAGAAGATTGATAGTATTACTTGGCATGCTAGATTAGGACATCCTCATGCTCGTGCCATTGAATTGATAATCCCTAATATGTCATTCAATCACTTGGATTGTGAAGCATGCATATTAGGAAAGCATTGTAGGACTGTTTTCCCAACATCTAAGACTACTTATGAGCATTGCTTTGATCTAGTTCACTCGGATGTGTGGACCGCTCCATGCATGTCTAGAGACAGCCATAAATACTTTGTGACATTCATTGATGAGAAGTCTAAGTATACATGGCTCACATTGCTTCCATCTAAAGATAAGGTGCTAGAAGCGTTTATGAACTTCCAAGCATATGTATCTAATCAATACAATGCTACTGTGAAGGTACTGAGATCAGACAACGGAGGTGAATACATCAGCAATGCCTTCAAGAGTCATCTAGCCAAGCATGGGATTGTGCATCAGACCAGTTGTCCCTACACACCACAGCAGAATGGTGTAGCTGAGAGGAAGAATAGGCACTTGATGGAGGTTGCTAGGTCGATGATGTTTCATGCAAATGTCCCAAAACGTTTTGGGGAGATGCTGTACAGACTGCTTGCTATCTCATCAACCGGGTCCCAACCAAGATACTGAAGAATCTGTCTCCATTTGAGGTGCTGAATAAGAGCAAGCCTTTTATTGATCACCTACGGGTATTTGGGTGTGTATGCTATGTCATGACTCCAGGAGAACAGAGAAACAAGCTGGAGGCAAAGAGTACTAAGGCTATGTTCATTGGATACTCTATCACTCAGAAGGGATACAAGTGCTATGATCCTGAAGCAAGGAGAGTGATGGTATCTAGAGAAGTGAAGTTTATTGAATCAAAAGGGTATTATGAAGAAAGGAGTGGGAAAATCTGAAGGATTTGTCTCAAGCTCCATCTGATAGAGCAACAACACTGAGGGTGCTGTTGGAGAAGCTAGGGATAGGGTTATCCCAGGATCAGGAATCTGGAAGAAGAGAGTCTTCCAATCCGACTAGTGAAGCTGAAAGAACAACTCCTCTTGATCATGAGAGGGGGAATGGAACTGAATCTCATGAGCAAGTGCAAATCAAGATTCAGGCCAGCATAATCAAGAGGTGACACAGGAAGTAGAGAGTGGTGCTCAGTCTAGTGGAGATGGGCAAAGAGAGTCTACTGGCTCAGATGAGAGTGGTACTCAGTCTAGTGAGATTGGGAAGTGGATCCTGATGGGTCAAATGAGAGTGGTGCTCAATCAAGTGAAGATGGGCAAGAGCCACAAGAAGAACAAGTTCAGGAGCTAAGGAGGAGCACAAGGGTGAAGAGAGATGCTTCCAACTGGGTAAACACGAGAGTGTACTACAATGCCCAGGCTGTGGAGCATCCTTCTCAAGCTATGTGTTCCTTTGCAGAGTTTCCAGACGAGCATATAGCCTTCACAGTAAGCTTGGATGAGAGCTATATTCCAAGGACATATGAAGAAGCTATGGCTTTAAAGGAGTGGAGAGATTCAGTTGCTGATGAGTCCGGAGCCATGATTAAGAATGAAACATGGTATGAGAGTGAGCTGCCTAAAGGGAAGAAGGCAGTGACTAGTAAATGGGTGTTCACAATCAAGTTTCATCCTGATGGAAATAGAGAGGCGCAAGTCTAGGTTGGTGGCAAGAGGATTTACTCAGACATATGGTGAGGACTATGTTGAGACCTTTGCTCCTGTGGCTAAACTTCATACTATCAGGATTGTATTATCTTTAGCTGTGAATCTTGAGTGGGATTTGTGGCAAATGGATGTGAAGAATGCATTCCTTCAAGGAGAGTTGGAAGATGAAGTATACATGCATCCACCACCAGGTCTTGAACATCTAGTAAAGAAGGGTAATGTGTTGAGGTTGAGGAAAGCTATCTATGGTCTCAAGCAGTCTCCAAGGGCGTGGTACAACAAGTTGAGTACTACACTGAATGGGAGAGGGTTCAGAAAGTCAGAATTGGATCACACTCTCTTTACCCTAACCACCTCATCTGGTATTGTGGTATTGCTTGTGTATGTGGATGATATCATCATCACAGGCAGTGATAAGGAAGGCATCAAGGCTACAAAGGAGTATCTCAAGGCAAGCTTTGAGATTAAAGACTTGGGGGAAATGAAGTATTTTCTTGGGATTGAGATATGCAGATCAAAGGAAGGATTGTTTATGTCTCAAAGGAAGTATGTGATTGATCTATTGAAGGGAGCAGATGCCTATGGAGGAAAGACAGCCAAGATGCCAATGGAGGATGGGTACAAGGTTCCACGTGAGGGGGAGATTGAGGATAGCAAGCCATTCCATGATCCTAAGCTGTATAGGAAGCTAGTGGGGAAGTTGATTTATCTTACCATTACTAGACCTGATGTGTGCTTTGCGGTGAATCAAGTCAGTCAACACATGCAAGTTCCTAAGGAGCACCACTGGCGGATGGTGGAAAGGATCTTGATGTATCTGAATGGAACTACTGGTCTTGGAGTATGGATGGGATGTAACAAGAGTACTGAGGTTGTAGGCTACTGTGATGCGGATTGGGCTGGTGATAGAGCAGATAGAAGATCAACCACAGGCTATTGTACATTCATTGGTGGTAACTTGGTCACTTGGAAGAGTAAGAAGCAGAAGGTAGTGTCTTGTTCCAGTGCTGAGGCCGAGTATAGAGCAATGCTGAAGCTTACAAATGAGCTAGTGTGGATAAAAGGGATTTTGAAGCATCTGGAGATTATTCAAGCAACGCCAATGACAATGCATTGTGATAATCAAGCAGCTATCCACATTGCATCTAACTCTGTGTTCCATGAGAGAACAAAGCACATTGAGGTTGATTGTCACAAGGTGAGGCAGATGATGATTCTTGGGGTGATTCTACCTTGTTATACTCGGAGTGAGGATCAGTTAGCAGATGTGTTCACAAAGGCAGCAAGGCAAAAGACAATGGAGTCCATACACATCAGGTTAGGACTCATTGATCTCTCGCCTAAGGGCTAGTCTATACACTCTCCTGATCATGTGATCTCTACTCTTTTTCCTCATTAAGGTTTTGTCCCAATGGGTTTTCCTTAATGAGGTTTTAATGAGGGAGATCTCATGGTCCTTCCAAGCTTGACTTGTTCCACATGGTCAAGCTTGAGGGGAGTGTTGAGATGAGAGAATAAAGAGTTGATATATTGAGAGAGGAGAGAGTTGGAGTAGACAGTAACTTTGGAGTTTTACTGTGGTAACTTTAGTTTAACCACAGTAACAACTTGGGAAGTTATCTGATGGCATGAGAAGGTAACTTAGTGAAGGAAGAGAGTAAACTCGACCAAAGAGGATAAGGAAGGATAAGGGAGCCTTTGTCAGCCTGTATGATGCTGGAAAGGAGAGGATGCTTTTCTACTAGTGCAAGCATGTGAGAAAGCACAGCCACGTGATTCAAAAGGAGTACAAGCCTGTCCTTTGACTACACATGCTTATACATTTCGAAATTCCTTGTTGCTCTCTCTTTTATATACTTGTAAACCCTCATCAGTATTAATTAATGGAGTTTTGAGTCTCTCTCTCTAGTCTCTCTCTTGTTCTTAATCTCTAATCTCTTTAATTCTCAGATTAAACTTAATCGCTCTTTAAATCACAAATCTAATATCAGTAAGTTTTTGTGGTTTATTCGATGACATTTTACTTTACAGTACTAGTTTAACTTGATCATGTGACACATCTTGAGCAGTACTAGACAGCTTCGACAAGAAGGGCTTTTCAAACCTCAAGAATGCACATTCTGCCTGATAAACTTGTCTTCCCTAGGTTTGTTGTGATTCACAGGGCTTACAGGTTGATGAAGAGAAGGTTAAGGCCATTCAAGATGGCCGACTCCAACAAACATCAGCCAAGTTAGAAGTTTCCATGGCCTAGCTAGCTTCTACAGGCGGTTTGTCAAGGATTTCAGTAGTATACTGCACCCTTACTGCTGTGGTGAAGAAGAGTATGGGTTCATTTGGAAAAGCTCAACAGGAAGCCTTTCAGACCTTGAAGTATCGCCTGACCCATGCACCAGTACTGGTCTTACCCCGACTTCAATAAGACCTTTGAAGTAGAATGTGATGCATCAGGGATGGGATAGGGGCAGTTCTTATTCAAGAAGGAAAACCCGTGGCTTACTTCAGTGAGAAGCTTGGTGGAGCAGCTCTTAATTATCCGACCTATGATAAGAGTTGTATGCCTTGGTGAGAGCTTTGGAGACATGGCAGCACTACCTGCTGTCTAAAGAATTCGTGGTACACACTGACCATGAAACCCTTAAACATCTAAGAGGGCAAACCAATCTCAAGAGGAGACATGCTCGCTGGTTAGAGTTTATTGAGACATTTCCCTACATTATCAAGTATAAGAAGGGCAAGGAGAACATTGTAGCAGATGCACTCTCCAGGAGATATGCTTTGATTGCAACCATGGAAGCAAAGGTGTTGGGATTTGAGTTCATCAAAAGTTTGTACGGAGAAGATCCGGATCTTGCTGCTATCTACTCAAGTTGCACCAAAGGACCACAAGGAAAGTTCTACTTGCATGAGGGATTTCTTTTCAAGGGCAGGAGATTGCATTCCTCAATGCTCCTTGAGAGATCTAATCACTAGAGAGGCTCACGGAGGAGGGCTCATGGGTCACTTTGGAGTAGATAAGACACTTGCTGTGGTCAGGGAACATTTCTATTGGCCGCATCTTAAGAAATCAGTAGAATCTCATTGCGCCAGATGTGTGACTTGCAAGAAGGCTAAGTCTAGAGTCCAGCCTCATGGCCTTTACATGCCACTGCCGATTCCTACAGCTCCTTGGGTAGACATCTCCATGGATTTTGTCCTAGGATTACCAAAAATTCATCACAAGGATTCAATCTTTGTTGTCGTGGACAGATTCTCCAAAATGGCACACTTCATACCTTGTGCCAAGGTGAATGATGCGTCCAAAACTGCTGATCTGTTCTTTAAGGAGGTAGTGCGCTTACATGGGGTGCCAAGGACTATTGTATCTGACCGAGACACCAAGTTCCTCAGCCACTTTTGGAGAACACTATGGAAGAAGTTGGGAACAAAGTTGCTATTCTCTACTACTTGCCATCCCCAAACTGATGGGCAGACTGAAGTTGTCAACAGGACGCTCTCTACGCTGCTTAGGGCAACCATTGGGAAGAACATGAAGAATTGGGTTGATTGTATTCCATTCATCGAATTTGCATACAACCGAGCTCAGCATTCAGCCACTAAGATGTCCCCCTTTGAGGCAGCCTATGGGTTCAACCCGAAAACCCCTTTGGATCTTAAACCATTACCCCCAGCTGAAGTTGTCAGTCTTACCGGGGAAGCTAAAGCTGCTTATGTCAAAGAACTCCATCAGAAGGTTCAAGAGAATTTAGAGAAGAGGACTGAGCAGTACACTAAACATGCCAACAAGGGCCGCAAGGACATTGTATTTGAACCAGGGGAGTGGGTTTGGTTACACATGCGGCAAGAAAGGTTTCCTAACCAGAGAAGTTCCAAGCTGAAGCCAAGAGGGGACGGCCCATTTCAAGTTGTTGAGAGGATCAACAACAATGCCTACCGTCTTGATCTGCCAGGTGAGTTGAATGTGTCTTCTACTTTCAATGTTACTGATCTATCTCCTTGTTTTGCAGATGAACCAGTTTTGAGGTCAAAACCTTTTGAAGAGGGAGGGAATGATGAGGATATTCAACCAGAGCCGGAACCAGACTTAACTGAACCTGATATCCAGGACATGATCAGCAACATAACCAAATCAGAGAGAGTCCAAGAAGTGCCAGTACCAACCGTATTCAAGGGAGCTATCACTAGACAAAGAGCTAAGGTACTTCAACATAAATTTAATGAGAGCATGATACTTGCTTCTGATCTTGGACAGGTTAAACTGGCTGGTGAACCAAGCTTGAAGCAAGATGAACTAAAGGATGCAGAACCGGTTAAGGAGAAACAAGCATCAAGTGAGGATATGTGGCCATTCATCCCGGAGCAATGCCACACCAACCTGATGATCATTACCATGGAAGATCAACTTGCCTAGCAAGTCTCTTGGACGAATCTAGCAACTAGGCCAAGCTCTTTGTGTGTGCTCTTTTTCCCTTACTCTTGGTTTTGTCCCAAATGGGTTTTCCAGAGAAGGTTTTTAACGAGGCCACAACTTGCTTCACACTTATCCCAAGTGCCAAGTTCGATCCAAGGCTAAGAAGCCTCATGACCTTATTTCATGTTTTTACATTATAGTTTGTTTCTTATTTGTACTTTCGTGACCTAAGTGGAGCCTGTTCCCTTAGTCCTATTTATATGTTTTCGCAAGCCCACTTTTGGGGCAGACTTTGAATAATCATAAACTTTTCTTTTAAAGAAAACCCTAGAGCTCTCAAGCTAGAACTCCCGCCTCCTCTCTTGCCTTGTGAGACCAGTACCTCCACGGCCTAGAGGAACCTTGTGTTGTATCACGAGCCTCCCCATCTCTCGTGTGGTGCACTTCATCCCATCATACAGTTCCAGTTCAGATCCCTTGGTTGATTAGATCAGTCCATCCGGATCACCCTTGTGTTAGATCGGCTCCTTCTCTCTTGCTTGGGAACGTACAGCCTTTGATAGCTTAGGCTTGTATCAGATAGCTTCTTCATCCTAACTCCTGTGAGGTTTATTCGACTTTCTGGTGATTCTCCACTACTTTATGTATCAAATCAAGCTTCTTACATCTTACATCGCATTCATCCTGGTTTGATTAGAATGACAAAGAAGCTGTCATATTCCCAAACAGGAAAACTGGGATCACCTGATTTGAAAGTGGGATAGCTTCTTTATCCTAACTCCTATGAGATTATTTATGAGATTAAGAGATCTTTAGAGTGATTAGAATAAAGAGGGTGTTTAGGAAGTGATTAAGAGAAGTTTTGAAAGATTAAGAGACTAGAAAGAGCCGTTTAGAGTCTAAGAGAAAACCATAGTCTAAGAGATTAGAGAGACTCGAACTGATTGATTTTATTAATGAGTGAGGTTACATATTTATATAGAAAGCATTAGGGTTTACAAGAGGCGAAATGGGCACTATTGAAGCATGTAGAGTCAAGGTTGCTTTCCGGATGATTGGATGGTAAGGCTCACACACGCTTTGCCTCTTTACAGCCTGTTCCAGCCTGGCACGCTCTTCCCTTATCCACTCAACGGTCTGATCCTTCTCCTTAAGTCCCCAAGGTAACACTCCTTCCCTGTCCGTTTCACTTGGTCGAGTTGGGTAAGTTTTGTCGAGACCTTTGGTACGGACGGTACGGCCATGTACGGCCTTGTACGGACGTCCGTACCATTCACACCCCAAACCCCTAAGCTTCTCCATCTAATACACTCCTAGGATGCTTCTCTGGATAGTTGGGGATAGATCCTTGCAAGAACGAATCAGAGACTCAAGTTCTTCAAGGTTTGTGGAATGAATGGTGACACAAAGAGTTGTGAAAGGACTCCTTGATACTCCTAGATGCCTAATCCGGATATGACACACCGAAGAAGAGATCCTTAGGTTGTTGGATACTACTCACCAACAAGATCACTCGCCGACTTGTAACAAGAAGAAGAGAGAACAAAGAAAAGGTTTTGATGAAAAGATAACTTGATAGATGCTAGGGTTTTCGGATGTGGTTTATATAGTGAGGCTTGTACACACACAAGCTCACGGAAACCTAAAGAGAACAGGCTCCCTTTGGTTTAAATAAAAATGAAAGACATAAGGTTTTAAAAGACATAAGTTTTATAAGGCATTATAAGCTAAACCGGGATCATCAATTGAGAGATGTGAAAGTAACATATGGCCTCATTAAAAACCTATCTTTGGAAAACCCAGTGGGACAAAACCAAAGATAGGGAAAAAGAGCACACATATGCTACTTGCTCATTTGATGATCATGTAGAAAAGAAATGGCTTGGATAGTGGTGAGTGTGTGTCTTGATTGATCCAGCTTCCTTCAAGACCTTCTTCTTGCTTCCAGGCTATCATGAGTAATCCTCCAATGGCTTGCTTGATTTGTTTACTCTTGGAACGAGTGATAGGACCTTCTGGTATAGCTAGGACATCTTCATCAGCTGGATCATCTATCGTCTCATTGTCTTCTTTATCTGACTGGTCCATGATCACATCATCCCCTCCCTCTTGAAAAGGATTTGTCCTCAAATCAAGCTCATCTGCAACAAAAGGAATCAAGTCAGTAACATTGAAACTGTTGCTTATATCATACTTACCTTGAAGATCAAGCTTGTAGGCATTGTTATTGATCCTTTGGGTGATCTCAAAAGGACCGTCTATCCGCGGCATCAGCTTAGATTTTCTTTCATTTGGGAACCTCTCCTTGCGCAAATGCACCCAAACTCTATCACCTACATCAAAGATCATTTCTCGCTTGCCCTTGTTTGCTCTCTTAGCATACTGCTTTGTCTTCTCAACAATGTTCTTTCTAGCTTTCTCGTGGATCTGTTGCACCAACTCTGCCTTCTTTTTCCCATCCATACTGACCCTTGCACACTCAGGTAAAGGCATTAGATCCAAAGGAGAGATGGGATTGAACCCATAAACAATTTCAAAAGGAGAATACTTAGATGCAGAATGCTGAGCATGATTATAAGCAAATCACAGTGTGGCAAGTATTCTTCCCATGATTTCAAGTTCTTTTTAATGAATGCACGCAAGAGAGTTCCAAGAGTTCTATTAACTACCTCAGTTTGACCATCAGTTTGTGGATGACATGTAGTAGAGAACAAGAGCTTAGTGCCTAACTTAGACCATAGAGTCTTCCAAAAATAACTAAGAAGAATTTGGTATCTCTATCAGAAACTATGGTTCTAGGCATGCCATGAATGCGCACAATCTCTTTAAAGAACAGGTTAGCAACATGTATTGCATCATCAGTTTTATGGCAAGCAATGAAATGTGCCATTTTAGAAAACCTATCAACAACTACAAAGATGGAGTCCTTACCTGTCTTAGTCCTCGGCAAACCCACAACAAAATCCATAGATATATCATTCCAAGGGTGAGTAGGAATAGGTAAAGGAGTATACAAACCGTGAGGTTGAATCTTTGACTTAGCTGCTTTGCAAGTTGCACACCTCCCACAGATTCTCTCAACATCTCGTTTCATGTGTGGCCAAAAGAAGTGATCCTGCAAAACTTTAAGAGTCTTGGCAATACCAAAATGTCCCATTAAGCTTCCTCCATGGGATTCCCTGACAAATAGATCTCTCAAAGAACAGTTAGGCACACACAATCTATTATCATAGAATAAGAATCCCTCTTGCCTAAAGTAATGTCCAGCAGCATATTTTTCACACGATTTATAAGCCTCTTGAAAGTCAGAATCAGTTGCATACATTTCTTTAAGCTGTTCAAATCCTAGCAACTTAGCATCAAGAGTATTCAAGAGAACATACCTTCTGGATAGTGCATCCGCAACTATATTTTCCTTACCTTGTTTGTACTTGATCACATAGGGGAAGGTTTCAATGAATTCTACCCATCTGGCGTCC
Organism: Brassica napus; assembly: GCF_020379485.1. Lineage (NCBI taxonomy): Eukaryota > Viridiplantae > Streptophyta > Magnoliopsida > Brassicales > Brassicaceae > Brassica > Brassica napus. The sequence continues at coordinate 9,808 of NW_026016099.1, read as the reverse complement.
TCTTGCTGAGTTTGTTCTGGCCTTTAAGGTACTTGAGAGACTCATGATCAGTGTGAATGACAAACTCCTTGGGCCATAGGTAATGCTGCCATGTCTGCAAAGCCCTCACCAAAGCATAGAGTTCCTTGTCATAAGTAGCATAGTTGAGAGTTGCTCCTCCAAGTTTCTCACTGAAATATGCTATGGGTCTCTTTTCCTGCATAAGAACAGCACCAATTCCAATTCCTGAAGCATCACATTCAATTTCAAAAGTTTTATTGAAATCAGGAAGTATAAGAAGAGGGGCATTAGTAAGCTTCTCTTTTAGGCATTGAAAGGCAAGTTCTTGTGCTTCTCCCCATTTGAATCCAACTTCTTTCTTGATCACCTCAGTCAATGGAGCTGCTATGGTGCTAAAGTCTTTCACAAACCGTCGGTAGAAGCCAGCTAATCCATGGAAGCTTCGCACTTCACTGATGGTTTTAGGAATCGGCCACTCTTGTATTGCTTTCACCTTCTCTTGATCTACCTTTACTCCATCTGCACTCACAATAAAGCCTAAAAAGACCAAGTTATCCGTACAGAAAGTGCATTTCTTAAGATTAGCAAATAGTTTTTCTTTCCTCAAGACATCAAGAACAGTCCTAAGATGTTTTATATGCTCTTCTAAACTCTTAGAGTAGACAAGGATATCATCAAAGTAAACTACCACAAACAATCCTATAAAAGATCTAAGCACATGATTCATCAATCTCATAAAAGTACTAGGAGCATTAGTTAAGCCAAAAGGCATCACTAACCACTCATACAACCCATGCTTAGTTTTAAGGCTGTTTTCCACTCATCTCCTTCTTTCATTCTAATTTGATGATACCCACTCTTCAAATCTATCTTAGAAAAAATGCTAGAGCCATGTAATTCATCAAGCATATCATCTAATCTAGGAATAGGGTGGCGATACTTCACTGTTATGTTGTTGATTGCTCTACAATCAACACACATGCGCCAGCTCCCATCTTTCTTGGGCACAAGGAGCACTGGTACGGCACATGGACTCATGCTCTCACGGATATGGCCTTTCTCCATCAGTTCATCAACCTGCCTCTGAAGCTCCTTAGTCTCAACTGGATTAGTTCTGTATGCTGGCCTGTTAGGAAGAGTAGATCCTGGCACAAAATCAATCTGGTGCTCAATCCCACGTATAGGAGGCAAACCGATTGGATTATCTTCAGGAAACACATCTTCAAAGTCCTGTAAAAGAGCTGACACCTCACTCGGATACTCCGGTGTAAAATCAGTTAGATTCAAGAGAGTTTCTTTAAACACAAGCAAAAGATAGGCTGATTAGAGTAAAGAGATCTTTTGATGTCACCAATCTTGGCATAAAGTTGTGTGCTGCTTGGGTTGCTCGGGTTTGAGATCTATTTCTTTCTTCTTCTGAAGCTGCAACTGATCTTGATGCACTTCCTTAGGAGTGAGAGGCACCAGAATAGTCTTCTTGCCATTGAACTCAAAAGAGTGCTTGTTAGTAAAGCCATCATGTGTAACTCTCCTATCAAACTGCCACGGCCTTCCAAGTAAAATATGACTTGCTTCCATTGGTATCACATCACAGAGTATCTCATCTTCATATCTCCCAATGGACAAAGGTATAGAGACTTGTGTGGAGACCCTCATCTCACCTTCTTCGTTAAGCCACTGCAGCCGGTAAGGTTTAGGGTGTTTTTGAGTTTTCAAACCAAGCTTCTTCACCATTGTCTCGCTAGCAACATTAACACAGCTTCCACCATCAATGATCAGACTGCATATCTTTCCTTGAACCATGCAGCGTGAGTAGAACAAGTTTTCTCTCTGCTCAAGCTCCTCGGTTTTATTTTGCAAGCTGAGAGTTCTCCTTGCAACCAACAATCTCCCTCGCACTGGTTCTTCTTCATATTCTTCCTCGGAATGCTCCTGATCAGTCTCAAGCTTCTCATCCTCAGATTCAAATTCTCCATTCTCCAAGAGGATCATAACTCGTTTGTTGGTGCACTCGTTTGCGTAATGCCACGTCCTTGGCATTGAAACACTTAACATCTCTGGTCCGAGAAGAAGTAGCTTCATCAGCTTTCCCTTTGTCTTTGTCTTTGGCAAAAATGCTGCCTGGCTTTGTTTTCTTCTTTCTGCTGAGACTTGTTCTCCTTTGATATGCTGGTTTCTCGTCTTTAACTTGCTGATACTTGCTGGTACCGTAGCTTCCACGTGAATGATGCTTCCTCTTAATCTGTTGCTCCACCAGAATTGCTTTGTGCAACATTTCTTCCAACTCAACATAGTGCTGCATCTCCACATTGTCTTGTATCTCACGGTTAAGTCCTCCAAGAAACCGTGCCATAGTAGCCTCTCTATCCTCTGATATACAAGCTCTCAACATTAACAATTCCATCTCTTGGAAATACTCTTCTACAGATCGCGATCCTTGTGTGAGCCTTCTCAATCTCTGATGAAGATCACGATGGTAATGGCTTGGCACAAACCTCCTGCGCATTGCTGCTTTCATCTCTGCCCATGTCTCAATAGGAAACTCTCCATTGCGCCGCTTGTTTGTAACCAATTGATCCCACCAGCTCAAAGCGTAATCGTAGAATTCGGTAGCAGCCACTTGAATTTTCTTAAGCTCCGTGTAGTGTTGACAGTTAAAAACCAGCTCAATCTTTTTCTCCCACTCAAGATAGGCATCTGGATCAGCTTTGCCATGGAAAGGAGGGATTTTCAGCTTTACTCCCGCGAGTTCATTGCGTTGCCAGTGATCACGCCTGTGTCTACGGTCACTACGGCTGCTGTGTCTAGAATCTGAGCTGTGTCGATTTCTTTCATAGTAGTTATCAGTCTCCTCTGAATCCTCATGCTCACGTCTAGCCTGTGTGCGTCGGTTCTGCCTTGGTTCTCGTCTAGGTTCTGAAGATTGCGCATCAAGCTCTTCGCGGAAAGTACCCAATCTTGTTTCCATCATCGTACTCATACGGCGAGTCAAAGCTTCAAGCAAAGCTTTATGCTCGAGGCTAACTCCTTCATCTTCCTCCGCGTCAATAGCCATAGTACCTGAGACAACCAACAAGATTCAACCAGTAAGAAGTTCACAGAAAAAAATTAAAATAGAGTCGGAAAAGGAAACAAACACGAAAAGGAAACTTAAACAACACGGATCAGGTTCAATTTCAATCTCTTTCCACACTTAACAGATAGATCCGGTTCAACAGATGAAGTTATGTTTCAACAATCACAGATTCAATAGTATAAGATCAGATCGACTCAAGTAACTCAAACAACTTATGGATCTAGAAATCTCGAAAACGTAATCCACAAGAATATGAATGGTCTTTTTAGAAACCTTTATAAAAAACGCTGAGATCGATCAGATTTGAATCAAACATAAACAGATCTAGCAAAAGTTATGAAGTAGATGAACAGATCCACACGAAAAATTGAGTAAACAAGAACTTCCCTAGCCAGAGTTGCTCTGATACCACATAATACACTCCTAGGATGCTTCTCTGGATAGTTGGGGATAGATCCTTGCAAGAACGAATCAGAGACTCAAGTTCTTCAAGGTTTGTGGAATGAATGGTGACACAAAGAGTTGTGAAAGGACTCCTTGATACTCCTAGATGCCTAATCCGGATATGACACACCGAAGAAGAGATCCTTAGGTTGTTGGATACTACTCACCAACAAGATCACTCGCCGACTTGGTAACAAGAAGAAGAGAGAACAAAAAAAGGTTTTGATGAAAAGATAACTTGATAGATGCTAGGGTTTTCGGATGTGGTTTATATAGTGAGGCTTGTACACACACAAGCTCACGGAAACCTAAAGAGAACAGGCTCCCTTTGGTTTAAATAAAAATGAAAGACATAAGGTTTTAAAGACATAAGTTTTATAAGGCATTATAAGCTAAACCGGGATCATCAATTGAGAGATGTGAAAGTAACATATGGCCTCATTAAAAACCTATCTTTGGAAAACCCAGTGGGACAAAACCAAAGATAGGGAAAAAGAGCACACATATGCTACTTGCTCATTTGATGATCATGTAGAAAAAGAAATGGCTTGGATAGTGGTGAGTGTGTCTGATTGATCCAGCTTCCTTCAAGACCTTCTTCTTGCTTCCAGGCTATCATGAGTAATCCTCCAATGGCTTGCTTGATTTGTTTACCTTGGAACGAGTGATAGGACCTTTGGTATAGCTAGGACATCTTCATCAGCTGGATCATCTATCGTCTCATTGTCTTCTTTCTTTATCTGACTGGTCCATGATCACATCACCATCTCTTCTCCTCTTCAACTCCTCTTCTCTCCATACCAATATAATCAACTCAACTCAACACTCCCCCCTCAAGCTTAGCTTTGTGAAAGCCTAAGCTTGGATAGCTATGAGATCTTCCTCATTAAAAACCTTACCAAGGAAAACCCATTGGGATAAACCTTGATAAGGGAAAAAGAGTAAAGACCTCACAGCCAAGGGATCAGCTCCTTCTCTTCCCAAGATCAATGAGGCCCAACCGTATGTGAATGGACTCCATTGTCTTCTGTCTTGCAGCCTTGGTGAACACATCCGCTAACTGATCTTCACTTCTTGTGTAGCATGGCAAGATGACTCCTAAGATGATCATCTGCCTCACCTTGTGGCAATCAACTTCAATGTGCTTGGTTCTCTCATGGAACACCGAGTTGGAGGCAATGTGGATAGCAGCTTGGTTGTCACAATGCATGGTCATTGGCGTGGCTTGATCAATCTCCAAATGCTTCAAGATGCCTTTGATCCATACTAACTCGTTGGTGAGCTTCAGCATAGCTCTATACTCAGCTTCTGCACTTGAGCAAGACACCACCTTCTGCTTCTTACTCTTCCAAGTCACCAAGTTGCCTCCAATGAATGTGCAATAGCCTGTGGTTGATCTCCTGTCTGCTCTATCACCAGCCCAATCCGCATCACAGTATCCCACCACTTCAGTGCTTCCATTGCAGCCCCCATCCATACTCCTTGATCAGGTGAGCCGTTGAGATACATCAAGATCCTCTCCACCATGCGCCAATGATGTTCCTTAGGTACTTGCATGTGTTGACTCACCTGATTCACAGCAAAACAAATGTCAGGTCTAGTTATAGTGAGATAAATCAATTTGCCAACTAGTTTTCTATAGAGTTTAGGATCCTGATAAGGTTTGCTGTCTTCAATCTCCCCCTCTCGTGGGACTTTGTAGCCATCCTCCATAGGCATCCTTGCTGTCTTGCCTCCATAAGCACCTGCACCTTTCAAAAGATCAAGTGTATACTTTCTTTGGGACATGAACAAACCTTCCTTGGATCTACATATCTCAATTCCAAAAGAAAGTATTTCATTTCTCCCAAGTCTTTAATCTCAAACATGGATTTAAGAAACTCCTTGGTTGCTATGATACCTTCCTTATCACTCCCTGTGATAATGATATCATCAACATACACAAGAAGTGCAATCATACCTGAGGGAGTCGTGAGTGTGAAGAGGGTGTGATCTAGTTCAGACTTCTTGAAGCCTCGGCCATTCAGAGTAGTACTCAACTTGTTGTACCAAGCTCTTGGTGATTGCTTCAGCCCATAGATGGCTTTCTTCAGTCTCAACACATTTCCACTCTTCACTAAGTGTTCAAGGCCTGGAGGTGGATGCATATACACTTCATCCTCAAGTTCACCTTGTAGAAACGCATTCTTCACATCCATTTGCCATAACCCCCATCCAAGATTCACAGCTAAGCTCAGTACAATCCGGATTGTGTGGAGTTTAGCTACTGGTGCAAAGGTTTCTATGTAATCTTCTCCATAAGTTTGAGTGAAACCTCTTGCAACTAGCCTTGACTTCTTCCTCTCAACCTTTCCATCCGCTTTGTACTTGATTGTGAATATCCATCTACTAGTCACAGCCTTCTTCCCTTTTGGTAACTCACTCTCATACCATGTATCATTCTTGATCATTGCTCCTGCCTCATCTCCAACTGATTCCTTCCATTCTTTATCTTTCATTGCTTCTTCATAGCTTCTTGGGATGTGATTCTCATCCAAGTTTACCATGAAAGCGCAATGTGCTTCTGGATATTGAGCAAAGGAGCACACGGCTTGAGAAGGATGCTCCACAGCTTGGGCATTGTAGTACACTCTCGTGTTTACCCAACTGGAAGGATCCTTCCTTATCCTTGTACTCCTTCTTAGTGGCTGCACAACCGGTTCTTCTTCCTGTTGTTCTTCTACCACTTCATCTTGAGAAGGTGTTTGTGTCACACCATGATCATGTCCATGACCATCCGAGCCTATGCTCTCTTCTCCTTCATTCTCTACTCCTCCTCCTTCATCTTGGTTGCCTCTTGCATAGGCTCCTCATGCTCCTCTCCTCCCTCATGATCAAGGTGGGATGGTGAACCAACTTCAGGAGGTGTAGTTGCGTGATTCCTTGGATCCTGGGATGTACTGATTCCAAGACCTTCAAGAATGATCCGCAAGGTGGTGGCCTTGTCTGATGTTAAGTCCTTCAGGTCTTCTTGATTCTTTTCTTCATAGTATCCTCTATCTTCCAAGAACTTCACATCTCTAGATACAAGAACTCTCCTTGCTATAGGATCATAGCATTTGTATCCTTTCTGTGTAGCTGAGTATCCTATGAACACAGCCTTAGTGCTTGATCATCTCTCCTGGTTTGAGTACAAAGCATAGACATCCAAAGACTCGCAATAATCAAGAGCAGGCTTGTACCTATTCAGAACTTCAAATGGAGCCTTCTCATTCAGAACTTTGGTTGGGGTTCTGTTTATCAGGTAACAAGCAGTGGCAACCGCATCACTCCAAAATCTCTTTGGAACATTACTCTGAAACATAAGTGACCTTGCCACTTCCATGAGATGCCTATTCTTCCTCTCAGCCACTCCATTTTGCTGTGGAGTATAAGGACAGCTTGTTTGATGTAGGATCCCATGTTGTGATAGGTGTTGCTTGAATGCATGACTCGTGTACTCCCCTCCATTATCTGATCTCAAAATTTTAATCTTAGCATGATAATGGTTAGTTACATAAGTTTGAAAGTTCCTAAATGCATCAAGTACCCTATCTTTGGTCTGAATTAAGGTTAACCAGGTGTATTTGGATTTTTCATCAATGAATGTGACAAAATACTTATAACTATCTCTAGATAAGCAAGGGGCAGTCCACACATCTGAGTGAATTAGATCAAAGCAATTATCATAAACGGTAGTAGACTTTTGAAACACAGTTCTACAATGCTTGCCTAAAATACAAGCTTCACAATCTTTGTTCTCAAACACAACACCTGGTACCATTAAGTTCAAAGCTTTAACATGAGGGTGTCCTACTCTAGCATGCCACAATGCATTTTTATTCAACAAAGAAGCAGAAGTAAACGAGCAACTATAATCAGGAACAGAAGTGAGTTCTTCAAGCATATAGAGATCTCCCTTAGTCACCCCTTTCCCAATCAATCTGCTGCTCTCAATATCCTGAAACTTCACATCATTAGGACTAAAGATAACATTGCATTGTAAATCATTAGTACATTTCTTCACTGATAATAGGTTTGATGTGAATTCAGGCATGTAAAAAGCTCTAGATTCTTTGTTAAACAGCTTAAGCTTTCCTATTCCTCTAATGGTATCTTATCCCCATTTGCTATCATCACATGCCCATGTGTAGGTTCTATATCCTTAATCAAGTTTTCATCACTTATCATATGATGTGATGCACCAGAATCAACAATCAATGGTTTACTTACTCGTTTAGCATTATGATAGATTACTAAGTGATGGATGCATCTTATCAGTTCTAGCAATGTGAGCATGTCTATACCCATTCCTAGCTTCTAACCGTTCTACTAGTAGTCTAATCAAGTGATCATCCTTATATGCAATCATAGAAGCTCCAAAGGAATAACCGTAAGTGTTACCGTTTTCCTTTAGCATTTTGAAGAGGGCATCAAGGTCTGATCTCTTGATGTAGTCATCATTGCTGCGGGAGCTTGAGGCGCCTGTGTAAGCCACCAGAGACTTCCCATTCCCATCATTGCCTCCAAGCCCATCCACTTCACTGATCTTGCTGGTGCCAGCTCCACTTGAACCTTCAGTCACATTTGCCCTTCCCTCACGCTCCTTCATGAACTTGGCCGGCTTGAGGTGGGGTGCAGTATCCAGCATTGGCTCTTCTTATGACCATGCTTCTTGCAATGATCACAGTTGCCATTGAACTTCCTGTCCTCGTACTTCCCGTGAGATGCCTTGTTTGCTTGTGGAGCCTCGGTTGAATCCTCATGAGCTGCTTGATTGGCAAGAGAGAGCTCCCCCTTTCCTCCAAACAAACCCATAGATCCCTGCTCCCTTTGGATTTGTGCACACACCTCCTCAAGGTCCGGAAGCTTGTCTGACCTTAACATGTGCTGGATGAGCTGGTGTAGGCCGGGTTCAGTGTGAGAAGCAGACCAAAGACCTTGTCTTGCTCGCGCCTCTCATTCAACTGATCTGGATCAGTTGTGCTCGGCCTCAGCATCTCCAGCTCTGACCATAAGGACCTGAACCTCCCCAAGTGCTTAGTGAACTCCATGTCCCTTTGTGCAAGACGGTTGATCGCTAGCTTCACTTCAAACACACGGCTGAGGTTGGAAATGTTCCCATACACCTTCTTCAGCGTGTCCCACAGCTCCTTGGCTGATTCACAGTAGCTGTAGGCATCCAAGATAGCTGGGTCCAAGGATGCGTGTAGAACCGTCATCACCAGCATGTCTTCTTGTTGCCATTTCTCCACAGCCGCTTCATTGGAGACCTCTTCTTGATCTCCTCCCTGAGTAATGAGTTTCGGAGCCTCCCCTGTTGTGATTATACACTTTTGTGTATTAGAGCATGATTCAACCACATTAGGGACAATCAGATGAAAAGATTAAAGAATTAAGAGATTCTAGTGAGAGAATAAAGAGAGAGAGACTCAAAACTCCATTAATTAATAACGGATGAGGTTACAATATTAATAGAGAGAGCAAACAAGGAAATTCGAAATGGTTAAGCATGTGTAGTCAAGGGACAGGCTTGAACTCCTTTTGAATCCTTGGCTGTGCTTTCTCACATGCTTGCACTAGTATAAGGTAACTTCTCCTTTCCAGCATCATACAGGCTGTCAAAGTGATCCCTTATCCTTCCTTAACCTCACTTATCCTCTTTTTGTCGAGTTTCCTCTCTTCTCTTCACTAAGTTTACCTTCTCATCCCATCAGATAACTTCCCCAAGTAGTTACTGTGGTTAAAATAAAGTTACCACAGTAAAACTCTAAAGTTACTGTCTCAGCCTCCTTGGTCTTCATCTCAATACTCCCCCTCAAGCTTGACCATGTAGAACAAGTCAAGCTTGGAAACCATGAAGACCTCCCTTTCGTAAAAACCTCACCAAGTAAAACCCTTGGGATAAAACCTTGATGAGGGAAAAAGAGTGGGAACTCCATGGTTAAGGGGCTCAGCTCCTAGGAGTCAGATCAATGAGTCCAAGCCTTGACAGTATGGACTCCATTGTCTTCAATCTCGCTGCCTTAGTAAACACATCTGCAAGCTGATCTTCACTTCTTGTATAACATGGCAGAATCACTCCTAAGATGATCATCTGCCACACCTATGACAATCCACCTCTATGTGCTTTGTTCTCTCATGAAAGCACTGATTGGAGGCAATGTGGATAGCTGCTTGATTGTCACAATGCATTGTCATAGGTGTGGGCCTGCTCGTCTTCCAAGGCTTCAAGATCCCCTTGATCCCACACCAACTCATTTGTAAGCA